>NC_090792.1:1165000-1330000 GCF_040054535.1 Antennarius striatus
AGAATATGAAAAGAAGGCTAACTGAGGATAACCCTTCCCAGTTCTATACTGTACTTTATTTATGAATGCATTTTCAAAAATTTGTTAGTATGAATCTATTTTAAGCTTATATACAAATAAATTTTAGTTTTATTATAGTACAATAAAATGTTGCTTCTTTCACTTTGTGGGTCACAGGGGTTGCTGGAACCTATCCCAGCTGAATACGGGATAATAATACGATTTTATGTGGTTTAAATGGTTTACTAGTGATTTTACAAGTCCGACGTAAAGTCTAGTAAAATAACGTGAACTGGATTTTTTCGAAAACCGACGTAAGCCGAGGTACACCTGTATTTCCTGTTTAAATTTCTTCTTCCGCTGCGTCATTCCAAAGAAATCAAATCAATTCCACATTCTATTTTAGGTTTATTTAGATTTCCTTGTGTTGGTATTCAAAGATAAGAAAAATGGGACGAGATGAAAAAAATGTACGTTTTGATATGTAACAATGTGGAATGTGACCTGGAGATGGGGGCGGGCTGTTTACTGGAGCAGAGATGTAACGCTGTTTGTGATGTCACTTTATTTCATGAACTGACTCGTATGGGATATGACTTGTGTTCTCTATGTTACTGAGGTGTGGTCATGAATGCCATTGACTTCTTACAGTAAACATGACATTCAGACTCTTGTTTTCTGCTTCTTCTTTTTTAAAATTACATAATTTGTACTGCGATAAGAAGGCATGGAAATCACTCACATGGACCGACATATTCATTTTTTAGCTCAGATAATTTTACCCAGTCTGCATCATTCCACAACGGTAGTTTGTGCTTGGTGAAAGAAGGATGTTATCTTAACACACACATGTAGTTATATTTAAAAAATACAATATTTAATATGATAAAAAAGACAAATACACTTCAAAGTGTGTATATATATATATATATATATATAATTTCATATTATTAAAATGGAACGTTTTGTTTTGGACACTTTAAAACATAAACACAATCAAGCTATTGTATCTTTGCAGTGTAGTGTCAAACTTTTTTTGTAGCTTCTAACTTTTTACGCATATAAATATTATAACTATTTGGATATTATTAATTAAATCAGATTATTTCCGTTAAAATACTTTTTAGTTCATTTATTACATTGAACATCAACATTATTGATCTTTATCACAGGTCAATATTAATGTGTTCTTGTTTTGCTATTTAACACCAAATGAATACAATAAATGAAATTTTTAGTGACATAATTTTTTAACAGTGTTTAGTTCTGTTATAGTTGTGTATTTTAATTCATAGCATAATTTTGGAAATGCAGTATGTACAGTATATACTACGTATTTCAATCCCATTAAAAAAATGCTAAAAACACACACACAAAATAAAACTAACCATATTTCCATCTCA
This sequence comes from Antennarius striatus, assembly GCF_040054535.1. Taxonomy (NCBI): domain Eukaryota; kingdom Metazoa; phylum Chordata; class Actinopteri; order Lophiiformes; family Antennariidae; genus Antennarius; species Antennarius striatus. Next base: position 1,166,404 of record NC_090792.1, read on the forward strand.
GATTTTTCTTTCTTTAGTTCAGAACTGACCGCAGTTTCCTAATACTTATTTAGCATTTAGTACTTTTTATTATTATTTTTTTAACTATGAGACTGGATAAAAATACATGGAAAAAATATAAAGATACAATACTGAACACTGATTGCAGTACATCTGTTAGAGGTACTTTACATACTTTACATCACATCATTTTCACATTTAAATACAACGCTTGCCTACAATGGCAGGCATGTCAATGCTCAAAAATTATGTAATTAAATAATGGATTGTCTTATTTTCCAATCGGACTTTTCGACAAAAATTCAGTTCAATAATTCTCATTCAGGGCAGCTGAAGATTTGGCTTTTCCTATTGAGCACCAGCTCCAGAGCGGAAACTTTACAAAAAGCCACCAATGCCTGTTCACTACAAGCCAAGTACGTGTTCCTTGTACAGTACAGAATGCATTCAGCTTGCCAAATTTAGATAAATCTTAAATTGCTAGCAGTGTGATTGCGAAGTGCTGGACTTTATGTTTGCAAGTTTTCTCCCCAAGAAGCCCACAATGTCGACGAAACACTCTGGACCGTCAAAGGCACCTGCGGTAGCACCCCCAAGGCAGAGGGATATGCTAATCATCCCACATAAAGCTGGACTTATTTTTCTACTAAGGTTTGAATTTTGAGTGTTTAAACAAGAGAGAAAAATGTGAAAATGTTAATGCCTGTCTGAGAAAAGTATATAAAATGTGTAGTGAGGGGTTTACAGCTTTAAAACATCCATAATAATTGTAAAAATTGACTACTTCATGGAGTTTGCCTGGTGCGGGTTATATTTGGAACGTAACTCCCGCGATTAATGTTGGACCACTGTTTTCCAATCAGCCTGCTATTGGCCATAATGACAACAGAAATGCAAATGACATGTGTCTGTTTTGTCTGTCAGGGCCAGTGAGGCAGGAAGAGGTTGTGGAATAAAGACGGGTGTGGAGTATTAGGCACTGGCAGTTGGCCACCACACTTCCAGGTCAACCTGGGGACAGGGCAGAGGGACAACCTAGTTGGAACAATGCTGACAAGCCTGGTCAGCAGACGAGGGAGGGTGGATACTAGTCTGGACCATGACAGGTGTGGATAGAGGGCTTGAGACAACGATTTCACTTGGGAGACATGGAACGTGGGATAAATGATGAATAGCCAAGGCAAGGCAAGTCTGTCCAAACCAGGACTCATTACCTTTGGTCCAACATACCTGGACTGCAGCTTGCCACATAGAGACCTGAGATGCAGATTTTGTGTGGAGAACATAATTCTCTGAACTACATTTATGTTGAGGTGGCTGATCGAAGCCTATCCACCTGTTCTTGAAGATATCTGAAGAACGCAAGAGCTGCGACTTGGCCTGAGACCAAGTCTTCTTGCAGTGGTGCATGAAAGCCTGAGCAGAGGCCACTGCGACCTCCTCTTCTTGGATGGAAAAAATGGGGCCTGGTAACCCAGGTAACAGTGGAAGGGTAGAGGCCAATGACCAAGATGGGCAAGGAGTTGTGGGGTTACTCTGTCCAGGGAAGAGTCTTCCTCCATAAGGTAGTTTCCAAGGACCTCATGCGTGTAGTTAGCTAGCTAGATAGATACCTTATTGATCCTAAACTGGGGAACTCAAAAACTGAGAAATTCATTATTTATGTGATTGTATTGTATTTCCTTTCCCACCCAACCGGTGAAGGCAAATGACCGCCCTCCAGAGTCTGGGTCCTGCCCAGAGTTTCTTCCTCAATGAGGGAGTATTTCCTTGCCGTTGTCTCCTATGTTTGCTCTGGAGGGTTCTGCTGGGTTGCTCTGTCTGTTAAAGCGCTTAGAAATGTATGATGATGTGATTGTTATATAAATAAAGGTTAATTGATTGATTGATAGGAGCAACCTCTAACTTCTGGTTTAATTGTTCAGTTTGTCCACTGTCTGGGGATGGAAAAAAACAAGCTGGAAGATTGAAAAATTAGTTTGCAAATGGCTTTTTAGAATTGAGCAGAGTACTATGGTCCATGATCAGACACAATATCAGAAGGATTTTCTGATTTTCAGGCCAAAAGAGATACTCATGACAATAATCAAAAGATTATCAGAAGAAATAGTAGTGGTGGCGAGTCTGCTTTATGTCTTTTTGGATCCTAGGGTTCAGTGTAATATTATCATTATGACAGAGTAACTGTCATGTTTAAATTAATGAAGAGTGAAGAGTCCGTTCTCCTGACTGATTTGCAGTGCTTTGGAATTACAGTCTGCATTGTGACAGAATAAAAAATGCCATCCTTTCTGCCACCATTTCCTCATTATTAGGCCCACAAGTCGCTTTTATTTCCATGTCTGTAAAATAATGTGAGTAGGGGGGTTGGTGGTGGTGGTGGGGGGGTTGGATTAAGTCAAACAGACACCTCTGGTTATTCAGAGGTATGGAATTATTTCAAGACGCTAACTGGCTGTCAGCACTCGCTGCGCTTCCTCCCCTCCTCATTTAGAAAAGAAGCAACTTCAAATGACTTAAGCCATTGGTCGTCAGTGCCAGAGACACACTGTTGACAGGTACAGGGGGGTCTTAAACCTTCAAGATCAGCACAGTTATTCTCCCTGACAAAATCCTCGCATGGTTCCTCCCTGCCTGGATGCAGAGGAATAAGTAGGGGAGTGTTGGGGGGTTTGTAGGGTGTGGGGTCAGTTGTGGAGGTGCCAGGACTGTCAAGAGGCAAATGCTTGAAGGGAGTGAAGACAGAAGCTGGGGTCGGGGCATTTAATTGTGACAGATGTTTCATGACCAAAAATGACCAAAAAACAGTCATGTTTCTTCTTGGTTGTCCTTATTTTTACCATCAATTCTTTTTAGAAATTAAATCTTCACCAGTCATTAATAGACATAGCCTCAACCTTTAACCCTATAATAAATAAATTCAGGCGTACTGCCTCACATATGTAGTGATCAGACTGAAATGTTGATCCTAATATTGGTCTGTGACAAAGTTGCTGTTGTAAAATGAACACATCTTGGTGACAAAGCTGAAGCCATCTTTCCTTTATTCTCTAAATTGCATCTACTTACAGTAAGTAATTACACAGATGTAATGTTTCTAAGCTTCCATAAGTAAAAATATGTGAAACAATGAAGACAATCTTGAATGCAAGAGTGATTTCTGCTCGACATTAAACTTTGATTGTTGCATTTTATGTTCCTTTTATTACAATATTTTTCAATAGCAGGAAATATGACAAGCAGATTGAGACAGAAAGAAAAAGAAAAGGGGGATATATAAGGAGGCAGCATGTTAACGATGGAAGCACTGAAGGCGATGTACAAGAGGTGCACGGCGTCTTTTTGATATTCAGATTCTTCTGCCTACAGATGGCATTATGGCATATTTGGATGATCGCATTGTAGGATTAACGGGCCTGCCTTGTCATTTTCAACAACAATGCCATGGTTTAGGGATGCTATTTCTCACATGGCGCTTCGCATTAAAGCCCAGCCCGAAGATTTACATAAATCTTTGTCTTAAGATGAAAAGCAAAGTGGGGCTTGAGACAAAGAAGTTAAGCTTTGGAAATATGAAAGAGAGGAGAGGGAGGAGAGGCGTCACGTCGGGAGAGAAGGGGAAGAGGAGATGTAAGCGAGACACGGAGGGAGAAAAGTTTGAGGATAATTCAACTTGCCCATTGAAGAAACACTACATCCCATCCTCACTGGCTTCCATATGGTAGAAATAGTTTTAGAAAGGACATAATAGTGACGAAGGATAGAAATTGGCATTTCTACAGGAGTTGTGATATTGCAGTGGAGGATGAATGCGTATATGATTTTATGTTATTGATTTCTCACTCATTATATTAACTCTCCCTTCTCCCTTCTGATATTCTTGACTGCAGTTATTTGGAAAAGTTCCCCTCAACCAATTTCACATACGTCCTAAGAGACACGACAATGTTCACTGCTCAAGCTCGGATCATTTTCACAAAACAGTCTTTATTCTAGAGATTAAGTAATTGTCAAACTGCAAAGTCAATGCATTGAATTCTAAACTTAATTCAGTCTGTTATGTCCATAGAATATAGAAACAATTTAGGTCAGGATACTCTGGATCCTGCACAGTTGGGCATTGATATCGATGAAGAGTATGTTTCTGGAGGTGGGAGGAAGACGGAGAACCCGGAGAGAACCCACGGTTTTGCATTCAAAAAGTGGACTTTTAGAATGCAAAACCTCAATCTAGTGTTCTTAACTTTTATCTAGTGATGGAAAAGCTTCCCTTTGGATCTGATTCAGCTGACTATCATTTGAACAGTGAATATCACCTGGTGTCCAACCAGAAACATTTGAGATACTCCTAGAAATTCAATTGGATTAATTCACTGAAAATGAGCTAAAATGCCACAATGGAAATCCCACAATGTAAAATATAATTCAAATGATTCAGTATGGTTCCAAACAAATGTATCCTGACATGGAAAAAGGTGTTTTACCTCTTACTCTCTGCAGAGATTGTATCACCATCATCTTCCCAGTGGCACCAGTGCCTCTTACTGGAAATCTCTCAGTAACTATTGTCATTTTGATGATCTTGGTGATCCGAAGGATAAAGTGGATCATTATCCACCTGTAGGCACGGATGCCAAACGTATTCCACCCAACTCCGTGTGCCTGTTGACAGCTAGCAGTCGAAGGCTCTTTGCTTCCTGTGGGAGTCGGGCTTCATCAAGCCGTCGTGGAGTGGATAGGTGTCATTTCCCACAATCATGAAGGATGCCAAAACATTACATTTTGGCAGTCACTTTGGAAGTAGACTGTGCAGAAGGGGCGGAAAATCAGAGCGTGTAAAGAGACCTGCTTCTGAAGCCCTTGTGTGTCTCCGTTGCTACCAAACAGGAAGTAACAACGGTGACAAAGAAAAGCAGCACACCATCGTGGAGAAAACCAAACAAGAACATAAAAGAGTAAAAGTGTTTGTGAACTCAGCCTTTTTTAGGGTGATGGCAGTCTGCATGAAATGTTTGCATACTATACTTGTATGTGTGTGTGTGTGTGTGTGTGTGTGTATGTGTGCAAAAATGTATTTATTACCTCCTGCTTCAGGTTTCCCACCCTTCATGCCCATTGTATGTCCATTACAGTATTTTTTTTGCCCTCATTGTCTTTGCTTCATGTTTTATTCATCTGCAGCGTCTCAGGACACGATTCATCTCATTAATTGGTAATTTACAACAAAATGGGTCTTCATCCAGAAGGTTAATGCTGCCTGATTCTGAAGGAAATAACTGGCCGGGCTTCAGACAGGAGAGCTGGCCAAGGCATCGCATCCCCCCCCCCTGAGGAGAGGCAGTAACATAAGTAATAATTACCCCTTGGACCACAGGGCCAGATATTTGCCCACATTTTTAGTTACTCCAGAAATGGAGGTCAGTCAGTGGGGAGGGATCGGGTCAACGCACAGCAAGGTGTCTCGTGCTAATTGAAGGAAAATGGAGGAAAATTTGCCTATCCAGGTGTACAAAGTAAATGTTTCATTGAAATTTATTGCACTGGAACTGGGGCAGTTATCTGAGCCCTAGAGATAAACCGAGGACCGCTCGGCCTGATGGGAGAAATGGAGCAGTGCTGGTCTGTTGGAGACATTCTCTTACGTTCTGTATCAATGGGTGTAATAACACATTAACACACGGGCCAGCAAGGAGAAGACGTAATTAATGCTGAGCCTTCACAAACGGACATGCCATGTTTGCCTCTAAAGTTTTTTTCATAAAACTGGCCTTCGGTAAAACTCTCAGTCCGACAAAATCAGGAAGTGAAACGGCGTGAGTGTCTGTGAAAGGGGGCGGAGTCAGAGGAAACCCTGGGTTTGTGGAATAAAACCTGCTCCCGACCATGTTAGCTTCAGAGTGTCTGTTACTATGGTAACAAACCCAGAGGTTCAGTTCAACTCGCTTCGTGAAACCGGCCAGGGTTACTGCTCTGAATCTGGATTAAGTTAACTCCCTTTGTGACACCGAAAACCCTGGTTTTCCCTGATTTCAGGTTTAACATAGCCAGAGTTTAACTAAACCTGCTTTGTGAAACGGACCCAGTCACCATAGTTAATGGGCTTATTTCAGAGAATAATTCCAGAGGGGCCATTTTGCACATGATTTGTAAAGAGGGCTTCTCACTTTTGCTGAGTTTTTTCAGCAAAAGTGAGAATTATTGATATTTATTTTATATTCACCTGAATAATATTGATGTTTGGCTCATTCCAAGTTATTCAAATGTCTGAGACATAATTTTATTAATTTGAGCTTCCACTGGTTTCTTTCTAAAGTAGTGGTAGGATGAGGGGGAAGCTCTCCTCACTCAGATTTCATTCATTGAAGACAGAATGAACCAAAAAAAAAGAAAGAAAAAAATGACATGAATAAGAAAGTAAAAATACGATTCTCAACAAAGAAGTGATTAGGCCTTGTGAAAATGTCTTCAGTAGTTGAATAAATGAATAGCTGTAATTAAATAATGAGTGAAGTAATCAGTCCATAAAGCGTTGATTGATGTCCAGGGAAGGGGGTCTTCTAATGTAGGCTGGCTGACAGTGATTGTCAAGGCCCATTTACCAGCTGATGATTTGTTATGATTGGACATGTCAGTCTTCCTCCTCTGATTAAAAACAGAGGGGAGAACGGCTCAGATGCACCCAGCATCCTGTTCTTGTATTCTACTTTTTTCTGTTCTCCTTCTATTTGGTGGTGCGTAGTAATTTGTCAATCTGCTTAAGGGGATCTGGAAAGACTCCAGCCGCCCTTAGCATGTTGAAAATGTCCATTTATACCATAAACTAAGGGATTCAAGAGGTGCTATTTGTAGAAAACAGGTTACACATAGATTCACTTTTATATCCAAAAGATAGAACACCCTTGCGCCTGTATTATGCTTGGTAATCATGGATTACACCCTACAGAAAAGTCGCTGTTGCTGACATGAGACAGTCCTGTGCAGATTGTCAGATGCCCAGTCTGATTCCATGTTTATTGGTATGCACAGATTTTATGCAACACCAAACAGTATACCTGATATTTAAATTTCATAGTATTCCCCTAGTGTAATCAGGCTACTCCCTGCATCAGCCCTCGTGTGTTTGTCGTGTTCTTTTCTTTGTTAGCCTCTGTTTCTACCTGTGTTCTTTTACTCTTTGTGTTACTTCCTGTGTTGAGCCCCATCCCCCCTGTGTTATTCATATGCCTTGGATTCTTCTTTGGCTTTTATCATTAGAAAATAGTAATTCCCAATGGACTTGATGGACATTTTTATGATGCATGTTGCCTTTTTCTGCTCATCCTCAGTCTGTTCAGTTCATGCATGCATTTTAGTTTCACACTCTCTTCTGTTGCTTTAGTTGTTTGCATCGCTTCTGAACTGCAGAACGGGATTAAAATCGGTCAGTTGTTTCTGTTTCATAACCTTTCCTATTTGATAAAGATCATCAGATTCTGGCTGACTTATAATTATTATAATTAGTAATAATAATAATAATTATTATTATTATGCATGGGGATATATCTTTAGACAAATATGTTTTATTGTGACTGCTGTGATTTTGCTCCATATAAACAAAAATGAGTTTTTAAGTAGAAATTAGCATTTTCCTCCTGTAGCGCTCAAACTGGTGAAAAAAAAAATCTAAATTCTAAAAACATTATTTTAGTGTCGTGCTCGGACCAGCTCCATAGTACTGAGTGATTTCCAGTCGCGTCTCTTTCAGTGATGACCCCTCCCAACCTGCCATATGGTGGAAGGAGGTCTTTTCTCTGCTGTGCTCCACCTCTGCTGCTCATTACCGGCTGGCTCAACAGCCTGGCCCAAATCCCAGAAACAAAGTTTAGGTAACCTTAAGTTTAACGGTGTTGACGTCTTCTGTGGAACCTGGAGTTGACTGCATCAGATGCTGCTGCGCTGACGGGAGCAGAGACGGGGCAGCAGCAGATGGGGGTGTGTGTGGGTTAGTCTTTGTTAACCCTTACCTTACCAGCACTCTGAGAGGATTTCAGCAGAGCAGAATAGTTCTGAAAGTCTCCAAGTGAACTCTAGGGAGGCCTGTCAAACTTAGCAAAACATCTTTTTAAGCAAGCAAAACAGTGTACTCATAATTCTGGGTGCTTTCACACCACTTTGATTAACAAATGGTCATTTACCAACTTACCTCTATATAAATCAGTTGAACATAATGCATTTATCAGCTCAGAATAGAAAAACAGATAACCCTCTAAACCTGTGTGCAGCTCGTAATGCTGGTCAATTGGCAGTATATGTGCATTTATGAATGCATTGATAATAACTTTGAGACATATATAAAAGTGTTAAACATACAGTATATAACACTGTTATTGGCAGGTGGATGGGATGGCGTTCATTACAGGCATGACTTTATATCCAGTTTCAGTGTCACGATAGTGCTTCAACAAACTTTCAGTTGTCTTACGGTGGTGGAAGCTCCTTCCCTGTTTCAGATCCTTCATCCTTTGCAGATCTGTTTGTTCTCTTCCTGCTTCCTGTGGTTTTTCATGTCTATTGCTGCTCTCTGTCTTTTTAAAAAAAAATAAAAAATCACCACCTGAATTTAAAAAATAAATAATTAAAAATAAAAATAAAAAATTACATGGATATGTTTCACTGTAGTCCTTTTTGCACATATTTGTTCAGCTTGATAGTAAAGTCATGATGACAGGACAGCATCTGAATGTATTTGTTAAACATTGCCAGCCTTTGGGTAACAGGGCAGCAGAGGGCTTTTAGACACCATCTATTGTGTTCTCTCTAATGCAGAGCAGCCATTATGTTTTACTTTAATTCTATCTTTGAAGGCTGCTTGTGGTTTGGATGGGGCCGCCTCAGTTGGATCCCGTTCTCTGAGTGTGACTGGGGAGTCTCTGTGGCCAGCTTTTGAGATTTGGCTCAACAGAACAGAGGCAGCAAAGGAATGAATGAAAGCAGGAAATTGATTTTAATTAATTGTCCTCACAAATGACCAGCAACCCAATTTATTGTACTATTGTGTTTATGTTGTTTCTCTGTCCTTTTTTTTCTCTCATCGGTTGTCTTTTCCTCACCGCTCAGCATCGCTGGAGGGAGACGAGTCGCCCGTTTGCCGGCCAAGGCCTTAAACAAACACACACAATGAGCCAATCGCACAATCAGCAGCACAGGTCTTTCTCTCTCCTCTCTCTCTATTTCCTCCCTGCTTCTCTATATATTTGGCTGCTAGGCAGTGGCAGTGGACTCTAAGCTGCCACTCATTAAATCAAACGGTGCCAGGGCCTGAGCGCCTCACTGCCAAGGCTTTGGTTGCTGTGCAATGGTTAAATCAATGTGTGCATGTTTCTGGGAGCCGGTGCCAAGAATTTAGGAAGGTGAATGCAAAATCTGTGGAGTGAGTAAAGCCTTGATTCACCCCTTGTTTAAGGCCCCCGGGCTGCTGTTTGTCACACAGAGTTAGACAACAATAAATATCAGTATCAATCACGTCTATGGGTTTAACTGCTGGGAAACTCCTGTATTACCCCCCCCCCCAAAAAAAAAAATTCACATGAAATACCTTCAAGTTTTCTATAATGTCCTACCTGCTAGTGTCATTATTCTTGTATATTTTATCATTACATCTTGCTGGGAGCTGAAAATCGACCCCATAACATCATTATGGTCTAAATGTCCTTACACTGTAAAGAATTTCAACAGTGGTAGTCTGTTATTGTTAAATACACTTCTGTACCAATAACTTTATTATGATACTGAAATACAGCCAGAGAATCAAGCAACACTAACATCCTTTCACCTGAACTTCAACTGCAAAGTTGGGTCTTTATTTTCTTTATCCGTAATCATCTTAATAAATATTTTGCTTATACTTTTTTAGTTATAAAAATTCTATGAGTGATGACTCAAGTTTGCTTGTGTTACTCAGGATGTTCACGATGTGTTACAGGGATTTATGGGCTGGCTGGAGCTCCATTGATGAAGCCCATTAATCAGCTTATACTAAGTTCCTGTTTTAACATGTGGACATGTATTCAGGCAGTGAAGAAAAAAATAATTAATCCAAGCCTTCTTAGATTATTATAATGATCTAAGATAAACTCTTTTTTAAAGTCAACATTTAAAGTGAGGCATCGGTGCTTGTTGCAGTAATTTACCAGTTATTATTCAAAAAATATTTTTACGTTGATTGCTGGATCAGACATTAGATGTTGGAGAAAATTTGTTTTGTTGAAACTTAATAGTTCTTTGTATTCCTAAAAACGTGTTTGCTTTTCTCCAATCTTTATTAGTATTGGCATGAATTCACTTAATCACATGTTGATAATGTCTGTAAAAAACGACATATAGAGCCCAAACTGTGGTTATATTAGTTGTAGTTGTATTGTTGAGTGTTAGAATCAACACACTTAAAAGACGACAGATGATGGAGAGGATGAAGCTTCGAAATAAATGTCCTTCACTGTAACCCTTTTTTTTAGTCAGAAAGTGGTGTATTTGGTGACACCAGCCTGTGTTCTACTGCTGATTACTAAACAACAGCAAAAGGGAGAAATTATTTTTTTTTCCCTGATGAAAGATGACAGTCAATTCTTTATTTTGGTCGTTTCGGTCTTCACATAGAGAACACAATATCGTCTGGTTCTTGTAGGATCGGGCAAAACGCTCTAAAGCCGCTGGCAGTCTGGGGATCTCTACTCTGAAAACAGCTGGCAGTGAAGGGGTTAATATATGACTTAAAATGCATTTTTGCATAAATCATAGGTTAGTAGTGATGGAATCCAGATCAGTTGGTAGAGCAGGTCGTCCAGTGATTGGAGGGTTCGATTCCCGCCTCCGCCTAATCACTGAAATTGACAGGCTCTATTGAATTCTCTCTGAGTAAATGTGATTCAGTGATTTTTTTGAAGTCCACATCCAGCAGGAATGATCGGTTGTGTGTCTCCCTGCAGGATTTACATTCACTTCATATGTGTCCAGAAAACATGAAGCATACTGGATTCTAATAGAATCCGTCACCCAGCAGGAGTAACTGGAACCAGTGCCACTGTATTGACTTGCTGTGGAACATCCACGTTGATGCCGCTGATGATAATGAGCATTTAGGGGTTATGTTAGGATCTGGGGGACTTTTCTGGCCAATCATGGCCACTGTGACCCCGTTTTCACGTCTTTGGTTGTCATTTTGTTTATACATTTTTGTGTATAAAACTTTGTGTAATTTTATTTTTGGACTATGTTTTGAGGATTTTGTACTTTGGAAAACTTAGAATGTTCCATCATTTTACTCACATTTTGGAAACTGTCTCCTGCTTTGCATCAGTCGACTTACAGTTTGTTTAGGCCTTTTTTTTTTGGCCTGGATTTTGTGCGCTTCAGAATACTGAATTTTATTTTATTATGTGTTGTTTTAATGTCCTGTTATTGTTTCTGGTCAGTCTTAGGGAATAGAACTTTTGTAATGGTTGAATAGTAATGGAATTTAAATGAATGCAAATGGTGATTAAAGATTGGACTTACGAACAATGCAACTTAAGAACAACCTTTCAGACATATATATATATATATATATATATATATATATACTGTACATATATACTGTATATATATACTGTATTTGTATATATTTTTTTCCAGACTGTCGTCATACACACACACACACACAAACACACACACACACACACACACACACACACACACACACACACACACACACACACACACACACACACACACACACACACACACACACACACACACACACACACACTACACATTTATCCAGTCCACTATTTCACTCTTACCTGCCTGCCTCATAACTCTAAATCCAGTGTTATTGGCATTGGTCAGTTTTCATATTAAAATGATGGAGGGTGTTTTTCTTCTTTGATGCAACATTTCCCATTCATGACAGAGAACTGACAATTCCCAATTCTGTACCTTTCCTTCCTTGACAGTCAGATCAGAATTTCACAAGCGGGGCTTTGTTTTCCTTCCCAGTCCTGTAGATCTGAGGCTCTGAAGACACAGGAGAGAAAAATAACACCAGCTGCACTCATTTCTCCTCATCCATCTCTTTGTCCCTCAATAATTCCTCACTGCACTTTTTCTATTAATTGTAAATCTGGCCTGAATTGGTGACATCATGACATTACTGGTAGGTTTTAACTTGCTGTCGTCTGACACTGTGGTGATGGTGGTGCAGAGTGAGATATATTTAGGGTGTGAAGATGATCTGTGAGGTGATTTTTACAACTCTACAAACTGTAAAAGTCTAGGGATAAGGAAAGCAACAAATAACTGTGATGTTAAAAGAAGTTCTCTTGTTTATTTATGTAATATGTCAGGGAGGACATCATCATCATCATCATCATCATCACCTCACTAGGATCATACATCTTCATCCTGAAAATACGCACAATGTCTGTGTGAAAAGGACAAAAGAAAGGCAGAGTGAAAGGCAACATGCATGCAAAAGAGAAAAATAACATGAGTATATTCCCTGTGCAGGTAGGTTTGAAATGAGGAATCAACATCAATGGGACGGGTGTCAGAACTGCTTATGATTTATGACAAAGATGAACCAATAAAAAGAATATCTGATCTAATGACAGGACGTTAATTCCAGAGGAGGAGGTGAGGGTGTTCTTAATTCTGGGGAAAGACAGGATGGAATGTAAGATTTAACAATTCTGTAGGTCTACAAACTTTTTCAACTGTCTCCACTGGTACGGGTCAAAATGAATTTTTGTTAAACAAACAAACAAAAAAGAAATAGTAAGTAAAGTTAATTTCTTTCTTTAATTTCTTTAACATGTTAAAATGGCTCCGATGTAACTTTGAAAAAAGAAAATCATATATCCTTCATTTACCACCAGTTCAAGCATATCACCTTTAACTCAAGCAACACAGAGACCTTTGATTATTCTAGCTTCTCTACGCTACGCGATATAAACTGGTGGTATTTCCCAAAAATAATTCTACTACTAAGTATTTTTCTGACAGATTTATCGTCATGAAGGTTGCTATTATCTCATTCATGTGCTTTAATATAATGTATCTGTAACATACCGTATGATGTTCCCGCAACTTTTATTCTAATCCAACAAATGAATGTGAAGTCAGTATTTGATATGAATCATAAAGCAACTTCATTTATAATACTGCCTCTAATTATCAAGCAGATGTGTTGAAGCAATGACAACAGGTAAAAACAAGGAAACTGAAGTTCAGACACAAAGACACAAACCTCCTTTTCCAACTTTCCAACTGAAATGGATCTTGTGAAATGATGTAAATATTAGTCCAGGGAACCTTGTAGAACTCATGGGATCCGTCACCTTGGTATCTTACTTAAAATTGTTAATAGTGAGAAGACCTCTTTAACGACCATCTCTGGTTACGTGTAATGGATTCTAGAAGTCTGAAAGTGAACAGTGAACATGAACAGTAAACAGAACCTTCTCAAAACAATAATGGAGCCATGAAACAGACAGAACAATTTGACAAATACTTTGTATATTAAAAAAAAATCTTTGAGGAAGGTGGGCAAATGGTAGCTTTCGTTCCTGACACGGACACACAGCCTGATCATCACTAATGTAATTCATCACTCAAGTGGGACTAAGCCTTAAAAATCTGTCAGTCCACTCCTGGACCTGCTTAAAGCTCAGAGAAAAATCCCTCCCTTCTTAACCAGTCTGACCAGTTACATCTCAATGTATCATTATATTACAAATCCTGGGACAGGGGGAGTTTTTAAAATCCTCTTTTTAATCCTTAATCCTTAATGTGTTCAATCCCATAACCTGACTGACCTGCCACGTTGGAGGATGTGGATGAGATCAGCGTTAAAGTTACAAGTTCCTCAAGATATTTTCTTTCTGGTGCACAGAGAGCTCAGTGGTTTAAGCGCCGTGGGCTTCATCCAGATCACGGCCCTTCATGGCCCCCACGCTCTCCCATTTCCTGTCACACACCTTCAGTTGTACCGTCCAATAGAGGCAAAAGATACCACAACACATGTTAGAAAAGATATTCACTTCGGTAATGCTGGAACTTTATGTGTCTGAAATGCTCTGCAGTGCAATATGTAATTAATATTTTATCTATTTGTTTGTCTTTTCTTTCATTGACTTTATTGATCCCCTGTAGGGAAATTGTGAATTCACTCCAGCACACAATGTTAGTCAAACTCATGCGTATATACACAGTGGTACCTCTACTTATGAATGTCTCTACATACCAAATTTTCTACTTACGAAACGCCTCAACAGGAAAATATTACCTCTAGTTATGAAAGAAATTTCTAGTTACGAAAGGTTAAAATACAGTATGGGCTGATACTCTCAGCTCCCACAGGTTCCTGAAAGCAACATTCTCATAGCTGCTCTGCCATTGGCTATTACCTAGCATCCTGGCATCCCATTGGCTAAGAGGGACCTCTGTGTGGAGCTAGATAGGTGTCTCTGCAGCGTCCTCGTCATTCAACCCTCGACCCATGAGGTATTCTGATAGTTTTACGTAAATATATTAACTTTTAGAGTATTCACTATGGACCAAGAAAGTGACGGAGAAAAGAGGAAAAGAAAAGATGAAGAAAAGAGTTTTTTTGTCCGTACAAACAAAGCAAGAGATGATAGAAAAGCCTGAAAAAGGGATGCGTTTGGTTGATCTCTCCAAAGGGAAGTTTAAGGAGTTTAAGGCATCGTGTGGGTGGTTGGAGAAGTTCAGAAGGAGGACTTGAATTCACTCTGTTGTTCATGGTGGGGCAAGAGGGCATGAACCAAAGAGGGTAAAAAACAGTGAGGACAGCAGTTAAAAGGTAAATAACCATCATTTTAATTATTTATTCTTTGTTTTTTATGTTACGCACAACTCTCATTTATTGTGTAATAATCTAACTGTAACATGTATTTGTTAGGTGTTTTGATGCAGTTTTATGCTTTATAAAACATTTATGTCTGAATCTTGGGGGGGGGGGCTTGGAACAGATTAGGGCATTTGCATGGAAAACACGTCTCTACTCATGAAATTTTCTACTGACGTAATTTCTTCCGGAACCAATTAATTTCTTAAGTAGATAGATAGATACTTTAATAATCCCGGAGGAAATTGCACTGTAGTGTGTACAGGCCCCATAATACACACACACACACACACACACACACACACACACACACACACACACACACACACACACACACACACACACACACACACACACACACACACACACACACACACACACACACACACACACACACACACAAAGGGCCTGTAAGCATGCAGTTGAAGGGGAGGTAGAGTGGTGGGCAGCTCTAGCTCTAGCTCTAGCGTATCCCAGCTGACTTACGTGCGACAGGCGGGGGATACTCCAAGCGCGATGCCAGTGCATCGCGGAGCCACAGACAATCAGTCACACTTACATTCACACCTACAGACAATTTAGAACTCAAAAAACTAAATATAGGTTGCTAACATGAATATATAAAAGTAAAATTGAACCAAAGTAATACCATATGCATAAAATTAGAATAAAAACATGTATTTTAAGAGGTACTTTTAGCTTAAACTAATACTTTTAGCTGAAACTATCAAACATGATTGACGCAACAAAACATCTGAATGCTCTGAATGTCAGCCTTCAAGGAAAAGATGCAGCAGGGAGACAACTATTTACACACATCAAGGCCTTTGGGATGAAGTTATGTCACTGTGGAGCCCTGAACAGTGCATTTCACAACTCTGTGGGCTGCCATGGTTGGTAATAATTTGGGTGTGTACAGCGTCATTGCGTCCTTTGCTGGTGAGTTCATCGACCACTTTTATGAATATGGTCTTGTCTGTTTCCAGACAAGACCATATTTGCAAAATTTTAACTAGCAGAATATTTGTTTGCATCATTTAATTGTTTAAAAAATTGTGATCGGGGACTGTTGGCCCTCTGGCCCTCCTTAAAAAAAGCGTGGACACCCCTTGCCTGTGCTGAAGCCCTGTGCCAGTGGCAATGCATCCTGGGTTATGAGGCACCAACAGTAACACAAAAGGCATTCAGAGACACTTCCATGGTGCTCAATTATACATTAGTGAACATCACTTGACAATCTGTTCATATCAATTAATTTGGATTCTGATACTGCCTGTGATCTTGTTTCCTAATTAACAGCAGTGGCTGGCAGTAAAGAAGAAGCAACACCTTTGATCCAGGCCATATGGACGAGCATGGAGCTCATTGGTAAGACGGAGAGAAAAATATCCAAGCACCAGAAAAAAAAAGAGAGAGAGACAGAGAGAGTTTGTTTTCTGGTGCTCATTGTTCAGCCTGTTGTTGTCAAATAATGTTTTCAAGATGCACGGCTTCACTACATCGCAGATTTCTAGGAGGTAGTCACATGACACCATACATACATGCTATTGGTTGACAGCATTCGGAAGTGTGCCGCGTTCTGTGCAACACAAAAGGGCTTTAAACAGTCTATTAGAGTGTGGAAAAGAAGCTGGTTTAATATCAGTGTGGGGAGGGTTCATAAACGTTTGAATTATCTTAAATGATAAAATTAATCATTCGTCGCTACACATGCAGGCACATACCTACAGTATGTGTATATTTGTGTTGGACCTTGAATGTTTTGAGTCACACACACGGTTGTGTGTGCCAGGGGTGGAGAGATCAGCATGACCCCCAGATGGCAGATATTGCTCCTGCCTCTTTCCTTCATTGATTAATTTCTTTCCTGATTGGTTGTGATTACTGATGAATAATACATGACCTGGGGATCAGATACAAATCTGCTTGTTAGGGGTGTGGGGTGGCTGTTGATTGCTTTTTCAAATCTGTTTATTTCTTGCCTGGCTGCCCCCAACTCTGGATTGGCAGACAGTGAAATACTGTAGTAATACATGCAAAGTCAGAACAAATACAAGGACTCAACAGGATGACAAACAAAAATAAACAGTTACAATTCAGTTATTTTTATAAAGTCAGAACATTAGCTATATTGAGCTGTTTTGCAAGAAGAGCAGGTCAAGATCAACTCAATACTCTCCTGAAACACAAACATCTCCACTTGAGCAAGACTTGACAAGGGTGCAACAGGTAATCACTCAAGACAGGCCATCCTCTGCTTTGACTCCTCGAGAGAGAGCGAGAAAGACACACACACACACACACACACACACACACACACACACACACACACACACACACACACACACACACACACACACCCACACACACACACACACACACACACACACACACACACACACACACACACACACACACACCTGCAATCTGAATTATGTTACTGCATTTTATCATTGTTTTGTTTGCAAAGCAGACAACGGCAATGTGACCTGAGCTAATGTTTTTGGTCTGTCCTTGAGTAGATCCTCTGAGCACTAGTCTCAGGGACTAGAGACACAACAGGATTGGGTTGAAGAGCAGTGGTAGTTGGACTTGAGGTTTGACGAAGCACTGAAGCTGAAGTACTTATTTAGTTCAGTTGGAGTATTGGGACTGATCAAGAATACTGGTTCTCTGGATGGTTTAGTGTGCTGAAAGACAGCAAATGTCAGAAAGACATCTGGTGGAGATAGTAGTAAAGGGTATAGAGAAGTGCACATCTCTGGTAGAAGGGATTTAAGAAAAACTGTGGCTATGGAAGTGTGTACATTTGTGTGTGTTTGCCTGGTGGGGCTCAGCTTGGGTTCTGGGGCTGAGTATTGGCTTCCTCCTTTTGACAGACTCCGTTGACTAGGGATCCTTTTCTCATTAAATTCCCTCTCCTTAATCTTCCTTCTGCTTGAAACCTTGTCCACACCTTTCCTCCATCCAGGAAATAAAAAAAAAACAACTGTTTGTGAGGCACTTTTCCTCTCTTTGCCTTTCCTCCTGTTGCTTTCTTATTCCTCCTCCATCTCCACCTTACTCTCTCCCAATCCACTGTCATTATCAATGAACATGCTACTCTTGACAATAAAGACTTGACATCAAATGAGTTTCAAAATCAATTTTCATACTCTCGACTGCCCACTCCACAGTTTTGTTTTTCTTTTTTTCCAGGCAGAAGAGAGAGAGTCACAGACACAGAGTTGCCTTTGTTCATCTACCCTCTGGTCTTCAGTTCCTGGGTAGCCAGTACCACCGGGACAAAGCTAGAGGAGATCAAATGAGTGTGCCGGTACCTGGCCCCTGAAGATGCCCCTTGGCACTAGCAATTAAATCCGTCAGCTTACAAAAAATTTCATGGTACCGTCAATCAAAATAATTTATCCAGGCTTGGTGGCTTTCTTAAAGGCACACCGCTGCTTTTCTGATGGGGCCTGTCCACTTAATTTCAAAGCTCTTTATTCAAATCAGGGCGGAGGAAGTGGCGGCAAGAACCACAACCGGGATTCTTATCCTCTAGCCTGCAGTTGTCTTCAGATGTAATGTGTGTATGACTGTGTGTGTGTGTGTGTGTGTGTGTGTGTGTGTGTGTGTGTGTGTGTGTGTGTGTGTGTGTGAGTGAGTGGGTCAGAGAGAGAAAAAAGACACCCAGTGAGGCAATAAGTCATTTGAATAAAATGCTGGACACTTTCAATCTTCTTCAATGTAAGAGGAAAGGCTTAATGTGTTGGCTGCTGGAGAGAACATACAGAGACCCTGGTAGCCTCACACTCCTCATAAAGAAGAGTTAAAAAGACATGTTGAAGTTAAATGGAGGCTTATGTTAAGGTTGGAATGGCTGAAGAAATGCACTGGATTAGAAAGGAACACCCTGCGCGTCTGACGGTTTTGTATGGGCGTATTGTAATGTGATGAACATGTGATGCTTAAGTTTATGTTCATCTAAAATCACGTCTAACCACATTAAAGTCCACAGTCTGAGTGGAGAATACAGAACAATTATCACAACGATGCGGGTCAATGTTGTCTGGACACGCAGCCTTGTGGACGTTAATCATGGTGAGCAATTTTTTTTCACACTGGTTGGGGTAAGAACCAGGTCATGGAGAGGGGCAGGAGTCTTCTAGAGAAGACTGTGCATCGACACATGCAAAGAAGTTCTTCAGCTGGTTCAGCAGAGGACTGTCATTGTCGCAGTCTGTGGTGGGGGGGTTGTAATCTGTGATGGTTTGTATACAGTTCCACATGCTACGAGTGGCGCCTCTGTCTTTGGGCTGTGAGGTTGTTTTCTTGACGTACAGGCGCTTAGCTTCCCGGATGCTGCTGGACAGGTTGGTTCTGGCAGTTCTCAGTTCAACTTGGTCTCCAGCTTTGAAGGCAACATTCTGGGTTCTCAGCAGACTGTGAAGCCCCCCATGACCCATGGCTCTGAAGTTCTTCTTTGTACTAACATTATAATAAGAATAAGTAAGGATTATGCCATGTAGTAGTGATTATAAGTGTGTGGAATGCTATTCCTTTTTTTTTTTTTAGTCTCATTTTTTTGTGGGCTTTGTTGATTTGTAAGTGACCAGACAAAGATTTTCTGTCACGGAAATTTTGCCCTCTTTACATTCTTAAGACTTAAAAGAAGTAACAGCACCATTTATTCACTTCTTTTCAATAAGAGGATTTTTGCCATTGTTCTATTATATATTGTCCGCATAAATCACAGGACGTCACACACCATGTAGATAATTTCTCTGGGAATCATAGAAACAGTATCATTCACCTGAAAGGCTTTTGTGTGGGCCTGACAGATATGTAGGTATTGTTAACTGACTGAGACAAAGGTGGGTTTTCATGTTTTCTGTGCATTGTATGTGTGTGTGTGGGGGGGTCTAACTCACTGTGAGTGCTTTCTTTCTTTGAATTCTCATCCACAGTTTCTTTTTGGATCATAGATGAACTTACTCTTACGGTCCTACTGCTGACCGATTCTTGTCATTATTTCTATTATTATCTGCTGAACTGTCCAAGACCTGCTGGGGATAAACAGGTTCTGCGTTCTGAGTGTGTTTGTTGAGTCTTTTTAAAATTACTTTAAAAAAGTATTGTCTTGACTTAGCTTATTGGAACCCGCCTTGCAATAACCTCCCATGTGATGAAGACTCTTGGACCTCATGTGTCTCCAGGTGTGGGTCACAATGGACCCTGTCCAGTTCGCCTATCAGACCCAGGTTGGGGTTGACAATGCCGTCTTGTGCCTCCTCCATTGGGCGCTGACCTACCTGGACGTCGGGGGCTGCGCTGTTAGGGTGCTCTTCTTCGGCTTCTTGAGCGCCTTCAAAAACCATCCAGCCCCACCTCCTGCTGGAGGAGCTGGGGTGTATGGATGTGGACCCCACCTGGTGAGCTGGATTACCAGCTACCTGACAGACAGACCCCAGTGTATTTAAATGGGGGAGTGTTTGTCATCAGTGGGGACCAGCAACATGAGGGCTCCACAGGGGACCGTGCTCTCTCCTCTTCTCTTCACCCTTTACACCGCGGACTTCAGGTACAACTATGTGACATGCCACATGGAAGAGTTCAAGGTCAATCAGGTCAGCGACCAATGAATGAACAGGGGGGAGAAGGGCAACAATACACTGTGGGGTTCCTGTGGGGGTCCATGTCAAATGATATCTGTAATGGATGATGATGATGATGATGATGATGATGATGATGATGATGATGATGGTGATGATGATGATGATGATGTTGTTGATGGATGTGCCCTCCCCACCATGTGGGCCCCTCAGGTCACGGATTGCTGTACATTCTGCTTTTTATGCTTCCTGGTTCTACTGATTTCTCTCGTACTTTTGTGTTCAGATGTAAATTATATGTCTGTTTAATTTTGTTTTTGTTGCGTCTTTCTTTGGTTTGTTATTATTGTGCAATTGTTTTGTGTATTTATGTATTTCCTGTGAGCAGATGATATACGTAATTTCCCCCGGGATTAAGTATATCTGTCTGTCTATCTGTCTATCTTGTGATTTGTGATCAGAAAATGAAATAATGATCCAATGTATCTTTGACGTGTTGATTAAACCATAATTCTGACCACTTATTAAATGCCCTCATTTATACTCAACAAAATCATTTTGTTGGTTCACATTCACCCAGGTCATGGTAATTCAAGTTGCTATCCCATCTCAATCAGGGACAACCATTTTAGCACCTTAAAAGCTCAGAAAAAACACTCAAGATATGACACAAAGTTTACACTTCTAGAGATTAAAATACAGACAGTATTCAGCGAAAGGAGTCAGGCTATTTCTACTGGAAATAAAAACCTCACAGCAGAAGGAAAATTGGGTTCCTTCTAAACACCTTTGCAAAAACCATGGGGAGGGTTTTCGAGGTGTGATAACTCAGATGTTCTGTTGTTATTTGAGAGCTATCAAAGGCTGTTAAGTGTGCATTTGTGTGTTCAAAGAAGGGATTGCACATATTATATCCATCTGAGACAAAGCCCACTTTGCATTAAAGTCTAAAAGAGGCCAAGGTTGCTGAAGTGTGGCATCATTCAGCAGAGAGCAAAAATGATCTGTGGCCATTAGAAATATAAATAAATCTGATTTCCCTACACTTATAAAAACTCCATCAAACACCTTTAAGATACCTAGTGGCTGTGTAGATCTATAACTCTAAGAACATTTGGAGTGTAATTATGCATACATGTTATGTGCATAAATTTTTTAGTCAGTTGGTGGGATGGAGATTTAACAAGTAATGTATTCACACTCAGACCGACTGCCATTTGCTGTAGGAGGGGCTGGATTCACTTGAATAACTATAATTGGAAAATTATTTTGATAGCCTGGAACAGTCTAATATATGGCAGAATTATATTAAAATAATATCAAATCAAATTAACCGCTGCTCCATAATGAATTAGGTAACAAGTTAAGCAGATATTAATCGCTATCCACTCCCTTAGGCCTAAGACGTCTGGGAGAGAGGATGAGAGGACAATATGGGAGGGGAGTGAGGAGGGATGATGAAAGGGAAAGAAAGGAGGGATGGGATGGAGGAGGCCCATTTCCAACAACCATTTTTTAAAGACAAATCAACAAGTATACAATGGTTTAACTCTGGAGGTCTGAACGTTTTAGTCTTCATTCTGTTATCTGCAATGTCTTCTTCTTCTTGTCTTTTTGGCCTTCCCCTTCAGGGGTTGTCACAGCGAATCAGTTGCCTCCATCTAACCCTGACTTCTGCATCCTTAAACTACATAGTCAACGTTTGTTGATTGAAGATATCCCCTTTAAATGGATCTGCGATTAGAGCGTTCCAGGACGACTGTGGTTCCTTTTGCCGGTAGGGCTGTAGAAGCCTCCAGATGCTTTGTGGGTCCTTAATTTAGGATACATGTGATTCATTTTGCCTGAGTCTGATCTCTTTGAAAACACCATCACATTCCCAGCTAGCTGAGCGATGCTAATGCATCGGGCCTGTCTTTAATGTCTTGTCTTTAATGATTACAATAAATCTCTACACTCATGTAAATAATTAATTGCCGACCTCAATGAAGTTGCCTTTCATGGGAATCTTTAGACTCGTAGGTGCAGGATATCTAAAAGTACTACTAATGTTTTCATGATTAGCACATGGTTGATTACCCTGTTTCTCTGACTGTAACACAGATTGATGAGGTTAAACCTAGTCCAGAGGATTCATGGCACAATGGGGTATTTGACTAATTCAAGTGGACAGCAATCCCCACTAACTTTTCCTGAGCGCTGGCAGAAAGGGTGGGTGTAGAAATGTTTCCTTAATCTGATATGTCCACAAAGACATCTGTGCTTTAAGTGCACTTCAAAACATCAGAAGAGCTGTGAAGGACATATCACCCCTGAACTAACACCAGCCTCCCCTCCCGGGCTGAGGAATGAAATAAATAAACAAACCACTTTAAAAAAATTTTTTTATTCTTAATTACTAATTATTTCATGGAGGCTTTAATGGCTTTATTTGAGCTGTTCAAGTCATCAGAGAGACAGCGATAGAATGATGGAAAGAGGAAGAGGAGGCAGGATTAGGTTTCTCCTGGGGAAAGCAGGGAGGAGGGAGGACAGCTCGTTCCTGATCCAGGGAGTTTTCAGGCCAGGGGGGTGACAGCTGCACTGTCTTTAGCCTGGATTTGAATTTGAATTCTATCTAACGATGCAGCGCTGGTGAGGACTTGGCAGGGCAGTCTGCTAATCTCCTAGACACAAATGCCTGGGCTTTTCTTGTGTGCCCTCACTGAGATTTGAGTAATTAAAGTTAAATTGAAGGGAATAAAAAATATCCTTCTTGTACCGGAGCTGTCTTGCTAATTCCAAGTGTGAATAGCCAGGTTTGTCCTCAGAACTATAATCCCCATTGCTATTTCTCTTCCCTCTTTCTCCTCTCTCTCTCGCCTAAAAGCTGAGGTGCTGCCAATTTTTTTTACAAGCTATAAAGACAGTGATAAGACACGGACAGGGAAAGCAGAATTTCATCTTGCATGCAATTTAAGCAAAAGAGAAATAATATAAGTCATGGAGGGAGGAATGGAGGAAGTCTGTAAGATAAAGTGGATATGCTGAACTGTTAACCTGCATTTTCACTGTTATTGTATCTCTATGCCGCTCTTCACAACTCAGCTAGACGAGAATAGACCAGCTTGTTTTGCATTATGGGATAGCAATTCCTCAGGGTATGTGAAGGCCACCCAAAACTGTTGTGGCACAGTCTTCAGTGTGACACAAAAACTCATGTGCACCTCTCGTGATCCTCTCATCAGTTACCAAAGACAGAAATGTCTGCACCTCTTAAAATCCCTGCAAACAAGTTACGGTTTTTAAAGTAACTTGGATGTTTGAGTGTGACAGCCACGGATTTGTTTTGTACAGGAAATTCAGATCATTACCAATGATGCGACAAATAAATTACTGTCTCCGACCTATCAGTGGTCTGTAATGTTTCAGTGTCTGGTCACACACCAAACGAAATCCCCATAAGAAACTGAGGGAAATTGAGCAGAGTACTATGTAGTGGGAAAAGGTGCAATGTACTGTAGATTAGGTGGTAGTCAGCGGCATGTGATTCAACAACCCAAACCCCTTACCATTTCCACAAGTCCAGCAATGAATTGCATCTGCAACTCCGGTGAGATCGAACTCTTGTTTCTGTAGCCCTTCGGGGGGGATCCCTCGTGTCCTGCCACCGTGTACAGTTCCTTGTAGGATGGTCTTAGCAAGGCCTGAACATCTGTTGATGTGTCCATACAGTGGTAAGCAGGTCATCATCATCTTCTGCTAGATGTCTTCATTTGTTGGGTGTAGGAGATACCCATGAGTCGTCTGTAGCATGTCATCTTCATGCTCTGTATTCTCCTCTGTAGCTCCACTGTAACGGTCCAACATTGAGATGACACGTGAGTGCAGCAGTCTCAAACTTTGACGCCAGAATCATATTTTGTCTTTCCATATGGGCTTGAGTTTTGACAGAGTGGCCATCGTTTGAGCAAGTCTGCAAAGAATTTCCTGCTTGGATCCTCCATTAGACAGGATTGGTCCGAGACATTTGAAGCTGGACACAGTGTCCAGTGCCTGTCCATTGACTTTGATGTCTGAGAGAATGCCTCTGTTGATGCTGGTCATTTGGTGATTTTGGTTTTCTTTGCATGAATTTCCATTCCATATACTCTAGAAATGGTGTAGCCTTTCAACTAGTCCTCTGCAAAACAGTGGTTGGTAATTAGTCTGCTTCCTATGCTGGTAGTTCTTTCATAGTCTTCCAGGGCATCTGCCATGGTATGTTCCAGAAAAATGTTGAAGAGAGTGAGGGAGAGAGGGCCTTCTTGGCACACTCCAATTATTATCCTGAACCAGTCTCTGATAGCTCTGTTGTAGGGAACGACACGGTGGACTTGATCAGGTGTTGAAAGACTGACAAGTTTAGGGCTGATGTTTTACTACCTCATGGTTGCCCACAGCGCAGCAAGCCATACCTGGTCGAAGGCTTTCTTGAAATCTACAAACACCTGGTAAAGGTTTTGTTGATGGTGCAGATGTTTCTAATAGATAATTATCAAGTTGAAAATCTGTTCTGTGGTGCTCTGTCCTGCCTGAAATCCAGCCTATTCTTCAGCTAAGATCAGTTCAGCTTGAGGTTTTTACCTATTCAGTGTTATTGTCAGTAGGACTTTTCTGGGATGGCGAGAGTGTCCATCATGGCTTCTCTCTTTGCTTGTACAAGCTCTGCTGTGATGTTGTCCACTATGGCTGTTTTCCTTTTTCCAATGTTCGGACTGCAGTCTTAACTTCTTCACGGAGGGTGGGGAGCTTGTCCTCTTCCTTCATGGCTTGAGGACATGTCAGGACTGTTGGATCGCCACTTGTTGTGTGGCTGTGGAGTTCCGAGCAGTATTCTGTCTGCCTGTCCAAAATGTTATGTTTTTCTGCTACACATTCACCTGTCTTACCCTGAGTTGTAGAGACTCTGGTCTGTTTTGCTGTTGTCAACTCCTTAACAGTTTGATATGCCATCTTGGTGTTGTTGGTATTCTGGTTGTTCTCTCCCAGTGTCTGCCTTAGGAAAGCTGTGTGTCCTACTTGTGTTAATTCTTGAGCAAAAGCGCTTCTTCTGGACTGTGTAGGGGGGACATGCAAAGCTAGCTGGTTAGTTAATTTAGCCTTTGTTGAATGGTTATTGGAGGATAATTTGGGAATTATGTTCAAATACTCAGGCACTAATACTAGTGTGTGCATGTAAATGCACCCAAAGATTTTCCATTGCAGATTAGTTTGATGTGAAAACTTAGGGTGAGTAATTAACAGGCAAAAATATAACTTGCAGTATGTAATAATATGGATTAAATATATACTATATAGAGCACAGATGTTAACAGAGGTTTAAAAGTGTCAAAACCCTCATTGCCTTCTGCTCTCTCTCTTTCTCTGACTCTCTCTCTTTCTCTGACTCTCTCTGACTCTCTCTGACTCTCTCTCACTCATTGAGTGTGAACCTCCCTCCAGTGTGTTTGGTGATGGATCAGCCAGTACAGCTGGGACTGGCAACACAAACTTAGTCAGTAGAGGAAGAATTAAGTTCTTCCATAGCCATCTGTGTGATGATGATGAGGGCAAGCTGCCACCAAATGAACCTGTGACTACTCTATTATGTGTAGGTGTATTTGTAGAAAAGTATTTACACACTAGAGTATACATTGCAGTGTGTGTGTATGTGTGTGTGTTTGTGTGTGTGTTTACATTTGAAGGTCAAGTGACAGGTGTTTTTCTGTTTGTTTGTTTCAGGTCTGAACACGTCTCACAATCACCTCTGCATATCGCCGTATATCTGTCCTCCTTTTTCACTATCTGGGGGAATTGAAAGAAGATTTTTCCACAATTTAAACTTATTTTTTCATGTGCCAGCTTCCCCTTATCACCTCAAACAATTTCAGCTGTCGATGTCTCAGGGGAGAGGCTAGAATAAGGGTAATTTGAAGACCCTAGATAAACAGGAAAAACGCTTTTGTGAAGCCCACCTGGGCTGGGTAGGCTGGTGATCCATTTGAAGTCAGACATGGCAGCAGTTCTCGCTTCTTTCTGTGTGAGTCATGGCTGTTCATAAACACAGAAAGTACATGCCATTAACATGCTTTGGACTCACTGCCGCCAGGGATACGCAACAAAGTCAGGTGCAATTCATGCCAAGGGGTAGGCAAGGAAAGGACCTAGGGAGTGCTAAGTCCTGCAATTATAGATTGGTCTCTGGGATGTGGGATGGAATGGCTCTGGTAGTAAAAAATAAATGTAGCTGGTGCAGAAGGGTGAGTTAGTAAAAAAAACAGAGCTTTGGTCATCTCCATGCATGCTACTGGTTCTTGAGTGAAGATCTCTGACAGGAAGTGTTATTTTCTGATGATCGCCATGCTGAGAGGGGCTTGGAAAGCCTGGGGACATTCACAAGTCTCTGCTGAGTTCAGCTGCTCTACTTAGTTTTCAGAAGTGTGGCAGTGTGCAAAACCATGCTGTGGTCAATGGAGGAACTGAGGATGTTTCTTTTCTTGGTGGCACAACAGTTGTTAGTGTCACAATGGATATGTCGTAGTAAGTTTGCAGGTCACCGTTCTGTTGACACTGAGGGGGTGATACAACTGTAGTAAAAGTAAAAAGTTTCAAAACTACTTTCTCCATTCTCCCCACTTGACTTCCAGGTAAAGACATTAATCATACGTTAAACAAGTTTACCTTATTACTTGTATGAACAAAGAAAACATAGAACAATATTTGTGATTATTTATTTACTGGTTTATGCAGGGGTGCCAAACTCATTTTCAATCAAAGGGTCAGATGTAACTTATAAATGTAACCAAATATAACTCAATGTAATGTAAAATAAATGTAACTACTGCTTAATGTTTAATAAGTAATAAATTCAGTTATTTAAGTTACAGTTCTATAAAAAAATTGTTTGCTTTCTCTGTGACATCCTTTTGATTTGTCAGGTTATTAAACCCACAGAACTCCATCAATCAAGGATCAAACTATCAATGAATAATGAAAAATAACATCAGACACAAGTTAGGACGTTAAAGCACACTTTTGACCTATTTATTTTTAGATACTGACCTTTCATGCTCTCCCGGGCCACATAAAATGATGTGGAGGGCCATATTTGGCCCCCGAGCCTTGAGTTTGACAAATGTGGCTTGTGGAGTTGGAATTGTGATTTAAATCTGGCATGTGATAAATTTTTGGTGTTGATTGATTGATTTTACCATGCTAATTGTAAATTTGTAAAATTATTTGGTAAACACCCCAGAATTCTGTCAAGCTTTAAAATAGAGAAATAGATCTACTCTGCATGTCATCTATTTCTTATTGCCCACTTTGCTTTTTGCATATTTGTATTTGTCTCATATACAACACCACACTGGATATGTATTCACCATTTGGAGCTGGAATTACAGTTTGATTATACAGCCCAGGATGCAGTTGTGTTGTACTGACAGGACTATTCATCAAACGTCCAGACAATTGCAGATGGTTAATTGGGACTTTTTATGGCCTTGCAGTTTATGCAGAGGTCTTGATAGAAATTCAGTGCAAAAGGTCTAAACTTCATTCAGGAAGCTTTACATGGACAGAGGCTCAAATACTAATGTTTATTGACATATAGACCTCCTAGGGATCCACAAGATGGAATATTGCTTTGAAAAAACACTGCATATAACATGTAGTCATCGCTTGCTGCTATGCTTCTAATCAATCTGGTTTTTTTTTTTAAAAACAAGAACTGTTTGGAACGTGTTAGTTCGGACATATAAGCATTTATGAAACCTGATCGAAATGTCAGCTTTTTGCAGAAGCACTTGTTTACAGTATATAGAGCAACATTGAGGCCCTAATATATCTGCATCTGCAGATGCAATGGAAGTCACATTTAAGGTATGATTTAACAGAAGAACAAGAATGATCATTTTGCATCCTGTAGATATTTTTGTGTGTGAGTACTCTAGAAATTAACTTTAAGACGACAAAAAAACAACAACTTTCAATTGTTTTCTGGATATAACTCCAAACCTATTAGAGACATATCAAATCTGTTCAGATACACCAGAATCTACATTGTCTTAGTTACCTAATGTTGGCTTGTTTCTTTCTATTGGTATTTTGTGAGACAACTCCCCTTAATTGACCTTTTTCAACATAATATTTTTTTGCTCATTGGATCCGAAACAATGTCAGGATCCAAATCTGGATGTTCTATTTGGCAGGCTTTATGGAGGAGGTTTATCCTAATCACTGTGGAGCATTTTATAAGAATCCTTATAATAAATACCATGACTGTTCATTGTGTGAAGTCATTGGGATTAAATCAACAACACAACTGCACTTACATGAACCTCGCTCCTATTCTTCCTTTTCCTTCTTTCTTTCTTTTTTTACCGTGTATAAATACGTGCTCCTTCTACCTGCTTTCTGAAACCCTTTTTGTGCTAATTTAAAAGTTTTTTTTTTCCCCATTCTGAATATGAATTTCTCATCTCTGTGACATTCCTACTGGTACTCATTCACCATATTTTTATTTCTTAACTTTGGGTGTTTGTTATAGAGTGCTTTGGATTGGGGCCAAGGTAAACCACTTTGGAATAATCAGCGCTGTAGCAGGAATAAAGCGTGAATTTCAACCAAGCAGCTTCAGCACTGCTGCCGACCTCAGCAAGCATGTGTCACTGTTCTGTTATCCTTTGTAGACCTGAGGAACATGTCTCTAATCACATTGCAATAACAAAAAAATACAGTATATAGTTTGGATGTAACACAGATTGATGTTGGTTCCAAGGTCGAGTGACTGTTCTGTTTCGTCACCGTGATAATTTCATACAAACCTAAATATATTTTTCACATGAGGATAAATGAAGATGTTGGATTTTCAGCTGGTTTCGATAATCTTGTCGAGAAACCGTTTTTTCATATGGATCCTGCCTTGCCCTTAATTCACTTTGAAATTTGGCATTAAATGAAGCATATGCTACTGTTAAATATATGTTTGATTTCACTATTTTTGCCACACACAGAAACAAAAACAAAAAAAAACCACGTAAAATTTTAATTTGTCTGACATTAGGTACGTGTGTGATACTTCAAAACATTTAAAACCCTATCAAACCAACTGTTGCATTATTTTTCGACTTTAATAGATTACCCAAGACACAGCTATGGATTTTTAATTACTCCTGATAATTTGACATAAATGTACAATGACAAACTTCTGTTATTTCTGCATCTACTTGCAGTGTGTCTGAAAGTGTGATGTTTTTTTTTTCCTACTGTGTGTTGATGCAGTTTCGGTGTCCCTGGCCATGCTCTCATTGCTGCAGCAGGCAGGAGGGACGGAGGGACGAGCATTTATCAGCTATCTAAGTGGCTGTAGGAAAAGCAATGCTCGCTGGGACTTGAGCTGACAGCAGTTTTCCTCGGATCGATCTGCAGCGCTGCTTCAGTTTATGACAAAAGAGTTCATGACACGGCAGTCACAAAGTCAATACTGTGATAAATACTCTCCCTCCGCCAGCTTCTCTCCACCACTTTACCAGGCGTTTTTTTCTGACAGTTATAACTGCTGTGGCAAACCCACTGACCAGAGGGGAAGAAAAGGCGATCTGCTGCAGGTCTCCAGCCTGGATTCGTGGCCCCAAGGGCAGCAAGTTTACTTAATGTAAAGAAATGAAAAAAGTTTCTCCCTTTGGAGGTGAAGCAATGTTATTGTTTTAACCCGAAGAAAAAAAAATCAATTGTTGATGCACATATTTTTCCAATATACTATCTATCTATCTATCTATCTATCTATCTATCTATCTATCTATCTATCTATCTATCTATCTATCTATCTATCTATCTATCTATCTATCTATCTATCTATCTATCTATCTATCTATCTATCTATCTATCTATCTATCTATCTATCTTCCTACCTTTTGCATATATATATATATATATATATATATATATATATATATATATATATATATATATATACCTGTATATACAGTGGGTACAGAAAGTATTCAGACCCCTTTAAATTTCTCACTCTTTGTTTCATTCCAGCCACTTGCTAAAATCACAAAAGTTCATTTTATTTCTCGTTGATGTACACTCAGCACCCCGTCTTGACAGAAAAAAACAGAAATGTAGAAATTTTTGCAAATTTATTAAAAAAGAAAAAGTGAAATATCACATATAGAGATCACACTACTATTATTCTTAAAATGTAAAACATTAAAATTCAATTGGTTCACTTTCAAACAGCACAAATCATGTGTAAAGCATGTACTTCTTGGAAATATTCAAAAATTGGTATTTAACAGAAATAGCTAAATTTAAAAGGTCAAAGGGCACAAATAACATTAAAAGGTTTCAGTGTTTCTGTTTGTGGAGGTGTCCAGGTATAACCCAGTTTAAAAAGCGGTACAATAAACACACTTTTCAACAGGTACAGGAGGGAAGGAGGGCTTTAACAGTCAGGGATTGTTATAAATTATTCATGTATTTGTTTATATGGACTACGTTTATTTTCAGTACTTACTTTTTTGTAAATTTGAATATTTCATTTTATCTTATAAATATTTTGTAAATATTTATTTTATTTTTTATTTATTAGTTTGTTAAATTTATTCTTTTTCTGTTTTTGTAAATATTTATGTTTAACTATATATGATTGAGATTATTGATCGAGTAGTTGAGAAGGGGTAGGTAAGCTTGAGCTTCACCATACTCCCTTTTGGACATGTTTTACTATTGTTATTGTTGTTTTTCTACTTTCAATGGTCTCCTTTGTTTTTCTGTTCATTTATTTTGTTGTTTTACTTCCACGTTTAAAAAATAAAAAAACACTCAGTCATTCATATACATATATACACACACACACACACACACACACACACACACACACACACAAAGATCATAGCTGATACTGAAGGCTAAAGAGAGAGGAGGGGGCTCAGTTTAAATGTTTCATTCCTTTTGAATGGCAGGTTAAGTGAGGATACGATAATATTGCTGACACTAATGGCAACTTTAATTTCCCTTTCTATTGCGGAGATTTATGTGTAGAAATTAAATTTCAGCAGCTTGGAGGTCTCAATAATCATTATACAGTGAGCAGAGAGAAAAGAAAGGGGGACTGTTTTAATGGCCACAATATATAAAAGAAGGAGGTTAGAAACCAGTGGAAAGAGAAAGTAATCTGTGAGGCTTTAATAACACAAAAGACATTAAACAGATGTTCAGAAAAGTCTCACATCGTTGAGTAATATAGGTCCATAAAGGAGGATATGGCTCTTGTGAGCTCAAACCTACAAACACAAAGGCAACGGCATGAAAAGTTGCTGAATTGCATCATCACTGTGACAGCTGTTGTATTAAATACAACTATCTGTAATATTCAAGTATATTTACCTGTAGTACAATTACTTTAAGGGTTCTGTCAAAGCATTACGATCTGTTAGAATTTGACGGTAGTAATCTTAAACTGGTTACCTGAAATACAGATTGTGGGTTATGCTTGAGGCTATCCCAACTGACTATGGGCAAGAGGTAGAGTACACCCCGGATGAGTTACCAGGTGCAAATGGACCTTGCTGCCCCCCCCCAAAGTGTCATTCTACCAACAATCACTAGTGTGACTCTGACATTTTTCATTTTTTCATTTAGCTGATCGAGATCATTGAGGGTCTTTGATGCAGGTGCACAATGTTTTATCATGGTCCTTCAGAATTACAATGGATCCTCACTTCCACAATAGTGGAATTGAAAGTACACACACACACACACACACACACACACACACACACACACACACACACACACACACACACACACACACACACACACACACACTGTCAGAGGCAATACCATGGTGCACACGTATCAAACTCAAGGTCCGGGGACCAAAAAAAAAAAAAAGGTCAAAATGTGCTTTGACCAAAAACAACATTTCCCACAATGCAGTGATTCAGCCGTTTTACCTTTGACAAAAACATTTTGAACAAAGTTAATGTCCTAACTTGTGTCAGATGTTATTTTTCTTTATTCATTGATAGTTTGATCCTTGATTGATGGAGTTCTGTGATTTATGTTAGAACAGAGCAACTGTAATGTTTGTAACTTGAATAATACGTTTAGAGTTCTTTAACATTATGGAGTAGTTACATTTATCTACGTTACTTTGGGTTACATTTAGTTACATTTCTCTACGTTACTTTGGGTTACATTTAGTTACATTTATTGATTACATCAGGCCCTTTGATGACAGCTGTTATACTGATGTGGCCGTCGGTGAAAATCCGTTCGACACCCCTGCCATAGAGAGTTCATTTGACAGGAAGGCTGTGTGTGTTTTGTGTGAATCAACTTGTGAGAGTTAATAACTTCAAGAGGTGATGGTAAAGAACTAAGCGTATTCTGTAAATGTGTGTGTCAAACAAACAATAGCAAGACAAAAACAATGACATCAGACTGTTTTTACATTCGAGTTGATTGACCCAACTTCCTTTTCTTTGGACTCACCTCCTTTATTTCTGCTCCCCAACCTCACCACACTCATCTAAGAAACCTTGGATGAAGAAAATGGAGAAAGAAAGAATGCTCTTTGATGAGCTCCTGTTTTGTTGTATTTCCTACAATAATAGTCGACCACAGCAACCATGACCTTGGATCTAGATGTA
Organism: Antennarius striatus; assembly: GCF_040054535.1. Classification (NCBI taxonomy): domain Eukaryota; kingdom Metazoa; phylum Chordata; class Actinopteri; order Lophiiformes; family Antennariidae; genus Antennarius; species Antennarius striatus. The sequence continues at coordinate 1,199,541 of NC_090792.1, forward strand.
CGTTGAGAAGTGTCTCTGAAAAACAAAGCTTGGGCCATTGAATAAATAACTTTTGGAGTAATCTACAATCAGCTCTTCAGACTCAAGGACAAGGCCATGCAAACCTGACACTTTGAAAAAAGAATAGCAGTAAAAGAGGGGAAAACATCTTGCGTCTGCTCCTGTAGGTATAAAAGCCCTTTGAGAGCAGCTCAATATCACGGACATACGTGTCGTTCCGGTGTTTGCTACTGGATACAGCTGCACATTCACAACACTGTCAGAACAATGAGATACACCTGGATGACGTGCAGGATTTAATGTTTGACTTGCATTCTGCAGACATTCCTCTTTTCTTTTCCACAGTAAATGCTTTACTTTGTTGTGGTACGGCTGATTCTTGACTTACTTGATTTAACCCTTTGTTCCTCTAGGGTGCACAGGCTGTTGACGAACGCTCTCCATTTCACTTAGTTTACAGTATAGCTGTTCTTTCGAGGTCTCCCCAGTTGAGCCCACTCTCTGCCATTTCTGCGTCAACGCTTCTTCTCCAACTGTTCTTGGGGCGACCTCATTTCCTTTTCCGTTGGGGTTCCATTTCAGGGCTTGTTTGTTGCGGGTTTTCTGAGGGTATGGCTGATACAACTCCACTTTCTCCTCTGGATTTGTGTGCCAATGGGATCCTGGTTTGTTCTTCTCCACAGGTCCACGATGGTTACTTTGTCTTAACACCAGATGTGAAGGATTCTTCTTAGGCAGGTGTTGATAAAAGTTTGCAGCCTTTGTGTTGTGAGTTTAGTGGTCCTCCATGTCTCTGATCCATGCAGCATCACCTGTTTCACATTGGAGTTGAAGATGCACAATCTGGTGTTGATGGAGATGTCCTTTGAGCTCCAGATCTTTCTGAGCAGGTTAAACACCACTCTAGCCTTGTTAATTCTGCTTCTTATGTCAGCATCGGTACCTCCGGATGTGTCCACCACACAGCCTAGGTAGGTAAAAGCTTCTACCTCTTCTAGGGCAGTGTTGTTAATACAGATACTGTGGTTGGTTTTGGGGTGGATCTTGATCACCTGTGACTTTGCTTTCACACCTAGCTATGTTACTATTACCACAGCAACGTTACTGTAAACGACTGTCCCCCAAAGCTGTGTTTTACAAGAGATCTCAGGCCCAGCAATTCATGCAATTAGCAATTTGAATGATGATTATTTTTAATACCAGGATTAGGTTTTAATTCTAGAGCCCAGATCATCCATAGAAAGGATGGATGAAATCTCTAAACCAAACCGCTACGAAGCCTAAATGCAAAATGTGTACCCTCATACATCTGTAGAGTTATTCAATTTCATTCATTCATGGTGTCTGTCTTTCTTTGTGGCTCTTTCATTAACTGGCGACTTGTCCAGGGTGTACCCTGCCTGTCGCCTAGCTGGATTAGGCTCCAGTTTAAACCGTGACCTGAATTAGGATAAACTGGTGCCAATTACGATGGTGTCTTCTTCAAGATAATGAATGACAGAATGAATGAGTCAAAGTTCAAGCTCTTTCCTGCCACCTAGTGTCTGTTGTTATGAAAGTGCTACAGCTGTACTACTACAACTGTACTACTACAGCTGTACTACTACAACTGTACTACTACAACTGTACTACTACAACTGTACTACTACAACTGTACTACTACACATGGACTGTCCCACAAACTTCTCTGCACCTTTTGTTGGACAGTATTTTCCGTCTAGGACCTCTGCCTCCTGGACGCGGATGAGGAGGTCTGCTCTTGTGCCATGATCAGACTGTCTCTGCTCTCCTTAAGGCAAGCCTTTTCTGTCTGTCCACTACTTCCTCTGTGTCTTTTTTTCTTATCAGCCGCTGTATCTTCACGCCTGAAGCACTCGCTCAGCAGTTTATCTCTGGGACCATCTTCTTGATGTATTCACGGACCCGTCTTTCTTATCCGGGATCGTGGCTCTGACGCTCACTAATCCTGAGCTGCCCTCCTTTTGCTGCTCATTCCCCCGGTGCTGGGTGATGAACTCTGGGTGGAAAATTTCATGCATTGAAATCTGCATTCACCTCATTATTTGAAGACTTTTATATGAGTGTCTTGTTCAACAACCTCTGTTCTGATCAGAGAAAGAGACACGGAGACAGAGAGTCAACGTGAGGTCACATATAACCAGGATGTGATTCGTGTGTGTGTGTGTGTGTGTGTGTGTGTGTGTGTGTGTGTGTGTGTCGTTACCCATCATTTGCACTTGATTTTTTTCATAGTGACAGTAATTTATAATATGTTGTCCCCATGAAACTAAACTATGCAAAATTAAATACAGTTGATACTGAATGTTTGTGGCTTTCTTTAGAGACAAGTCGTGACAAAATCAACTTCATTCTGATTTAATTGTATAGAAGTATTAATAAATAAGATAGTAGTTAAGAGTATTTGTTGCACTTTTTTTGTTGTCTTTTTGTTTTTCTATTTTGAGCAAACTAACATTTAATATACAGTATGTAAATACTGGAAATAAACATATTTAATCAATGAATAAATTAAATATTGGATAGATATGACTAGAAATAATAGAGTTTAAAGAATTTACAGCAAAGTGAACTCTAATATTAATGTAAGTAATTTATCATATTATTGTAAGTATTTTATGCCAAACAAAGCAATGAGTGTCTCCTTCTTTTCCTTTCGGCTTTCCCCTTCAGGGGTCTCCGCAGCGAATCAATTGCCTCCATCTAACCCTGTCTTCTGCATCCTCTTCTCTCACACCAACTACCTTCATGTCCTCTTTCACTACATCCATAAACCTCCTCTTTGGTCTTCCTCTAGGCCTCCTGCCTGGCAGTTCAGAACTCAGCATCCTTCTACCAATATATTCACTATCTCTCCTCTGGACATGTCCAAACCATCTCAGTCTGGCCTCTCTGACTTTATCTCCAGAACCTCTAACATGTGCTGTCCCTCTGATGTACTCATTCCTGATCCTATCCATCCTGGTCACTCCCAGAGAGAACCTCAGCATCTTCATCTCTGCTACCTCCAGCTCTGTCTCCTGTCTTTTCCTCAGGGACACTGTCTCTAGACCAAACAACATCGCTGGTCTCACCACAGTTTTGTACACCTTTCCTTTCATTTTAGCTGAAACTCTTCTATCACACATCACACCTGACACTTTCCTCCACCCGTTCCATCCTGCCTGGACACGCTTCTTCACCTCTTTTCCACACTCTCCATTGCTCTGGACTGTTGACCCTAAGTACTTAAAATCCTCCCCCTTCTTGATCTCTTCTCCCTCTAACCTCACTCTTCCACTTGGGTCCCTCTCATTCACACACATGTACTCTGTCTTACTGCGGCTAACCTTCATTCCTCTCCTTTCCAGGACAAACCTCCACCTCTCTAGCTTCTCCTCCACCTGTTCCCTGCTCTCACCGCAGATCACAATGTCATCTGCAAACATCATAGTCCATGGAGATTCCTGTCTAACCTCGTCTGTCAGCCTGTCCATCACCATAGCAACAAGAAGGGGCTCAGAGCTGATCCCTGATGCAGTCCCACCTCCACCTTGAACTCCTCTGTCACACCTACACACACCTCACCACTGTCTTACAGTCCTCATACATGTCCTGCACTGCTCTAACATACTTCTCTGCCACTCCAGACTTCCTCATACAATACCACAGTTCCTCTCTGGACACCCTGTCATCAGCTTTCTCCAGATCTACAAAAACACAATGCAGCTCCCTCTGGCCTTCTCTGTACTTCTCTGTCAACATCCTCAAAGCAAATACTGCATCTGTAGTACAACTTGAACCCTGCTCCTAAACTTCTAGCCTTGCTACCTTTCCACCTGGTCTCCTGGACACACAGTATGTCTACCTTCCTCCTCTGCATCATGTCAACCAACTCTCTACCTTTTCCTGTCATAGTTCCAACATTCAACGTCCCTACTCTCAGTCCTATACTCTTGGTGTTCCTCTTCTCTCTCTTTGTGCGAACACACTTTCCTCCTCTCCTTCTTCGACCAACAGTAATCCAATTTCCACCGGCACTCTGTAGGTCATCAGCACCGATTGCGTTTGTTGTTAACCTGGACCTCGACCAACAAACAACAAACAAAAGCAATGAGTGTAGTATCTTAAATTAATCTAATACTAAAATAATGTGAATTATCACAAACTGTGTTAGTAAAAATTGGTGTTTGTGTGTGCGTGCGATATATATATATATATATATATATATATATATATATATATATATATATATATATACATATATATATATATGTATAAAGAGAGAGAGAGAGAGAGAGAGAGAGAGAGAGAGAGAGAGAGAGAGAGAGGGACAAACAGAGAGACAGACAGGACAGGCTAGCAGTAGCACTGATAGGACGGACTGGGTGACAGTGATTGATGTATGGGGACTCTCCCTCCCTCGCTGATTAAACCCATCTATCTATATGCAGAAGAAGTGTCCAATGCAAATAGAACCAATCAGGCAGGACAAAATGGTTTTGTCAGGACGTTACAGAAACAACTCTAGGTAGGGCTGAGAGGCTGCGATGACCAGGAGGTCATCTGATGCTGTGATGCTCAAAATTAGGAGATTACACGCTCACGGCTTTGTGGTGTTTGTTCAGATTGTTGTGCCTTTTGTTTTTACCTCAGAGTGGTCAGAACCTGCTGGTAGATGCAGCATCAGCTTTAAAATAAATTGAAGTACGGTTGCTTGCTTTCAGATGTTATCAGTGTCCACTAGTGGTATGTGGAAGTGATCATTATTATCATTATTATTATTAATAATGCATTTGTGTGTGTGTGTGTGTGTGTGTGTGTGTGTGTGTGTGTGTGTGTGTGTGTGTGTGTGCATGACAGTCTTCTTCATGACTCCCCACTCTCCATCTAACCTTGTAATTTAATCTACAGTTGATTAATAACAAATAAAGCTTCTTTCTTTCTTTTTCTTTCTTCTTCTTTTCTGTCTCTCTCCATCCAATCAATTGCGTTAGAAATTGGTAACACATTCTGTAGGTATAGTAACATCCCTGCTAATTTATTTAAACACTCAGGTTACTTGGCAACAGCCAGTGAAGGGGTTAGTATGGCCGCGGTGACACAGTGAACCGTATGCAGATGAATGTCTACTGAATGTGAGTGGGGTCAACAAAAGCAGGGATGACTGAAGGAGAAAAGACGAGGAGAAGTGGAGATGTGGACAGAACTGTTCCTTCATGGGGTTTTTCCTAAACCTCAAGTTGGGTCCAAGCTGCATCATTTATCTACCCCCCCCCCCCATTGATTAAACACACTAGATGTATTATGCCACTCATTACAGGTGCATCATCTAGAACTGACCACTGCACCTGGTAAAACAGCTTTTTCATCACATGCACCATGTATGGAATGAACTTCAAGCCACCTTAAATCTAGAATCACTCCCACCTTAAATCTGGAATCACTTCCGCTATTAAATCTTTTAAAAACCTTTTAAAATCAAACTGTCCTTAACCTTTAGTCCTTTAGCGGTCTGTATTATCTCTCTGTATTATAGTGTGTCATTCAGTGTACTATAGTGTGTGTGTTGTATGTTGTATGTTGTGTGTATCTCTTTGCTGTTTGTCTTGGCCAGGACTCCCTGAGAGGAGAGTTAGTGTCAGTGAGACTTTTTCTTGGTTAAAAAAAGGTTAAAAAATGGAAAACAAAAAATAAATACATTTTGCTGTGACTATATAGATAGATAGATAAATAGATGATAGTGCTAATGCATGTTTTGTATTCTATCTGGATTTTCAGGCTGTTTTCTGTGTAGGAGATCATTTCTACCAGTGTTCGTCCTCACTGCTTATAACCTCTATAATAAATAAAATAAAACTGAACGTGGCTTCACTCCGAAATGCTAATGTTGACTCACTGCAGTGTGTCCGACTATCAGTTTCTAACTGATGTACAATCGGAATCATTTCAGGCAGAATCAGCGGCAAACGTTCTTTCTTTTCTTTTCTTACATTTTTTAATATTAATGTGATTAAGAAACACTGATGTTACTGTCATTAGTGTGTCATAAGTGTGCAAAGGCAAGGCACCACAGAGTTTTGTGGCCGTTTAGACAGAAAGCCGATTATGTTCTGTTGGACATCTCTCCAGGATGCGTTGAACCAGTATGGCATGCTTCACGGACACAAGAAGATGTTTCTGAAATGTGTTCAAGATGGCTGTGAGGTAATTCAAAATGATTTGTATCAGAAGCCGGGCCAGTCCCTTTTATGGCAGGCAGATTCATGCGATAATGTCACACCATATGGGATCTGCATCAGTGATGCAATTGATGGTTTTTCACAAATGGTGATGCAGCATCTTGCATACTCTCCAAGCAGCGATGCCAAGGTCACCACATTATTATGGATGAGGTGTTATCAAGAAATGGGACCGCTAGCCAAATTTGATCAAGGCGTAGAGAAAGAGAACTGACACGGAGCAGCTGCAGATGTTCATGAGATACACACACGTGTAGAAGAGATGCTAGTCGTACATAAACAATGGAGCATCATTAAGAGTTTTTAATGGACTTCATGCACAGTTCTGGATCTACATCCTTTGAGACCTAGTTTTGTTGCTTTTTTTTGAATGATGCACCTAAATAAATTGATTTCATAAATCTACTGGAGCACCAACTGGACACTGAAAGCAAACAGAATTCTCTAAACCACAGTGGTCACCCTACAAAGTGTACATCTTCATTATTATAAAAAAGGAAATCCTTTCTCACAGGGGAAAATTACCATTAACTTTGTGTCCAAGGCTATACTCATGTCCTTCTCCATCTTTAAAAACCACTTGTCAGGTATTGGTTATTATTGGATTCAAATCAGAACACTTCTAACCATCACTATTTTATATCATGCTTTTGTAGCGTGTAAAAAATAAGAATCAGTATGTTGTAACTCAGGAAAGACAGTACTTCCAAATTTTTACTGTAGTTTAGAAGTAGTTTATTATTAGAAATAGCTTATTGTTGGTGACTGTAGTAACAGATGAACAGTTTTAATATGAAGGCTGTGTGCTTTATTAATGCTGTAATGCTGTATGGATACACTTCACATACCATTTTAGTGATAATATGACAGCAACACTGTTAAAGGGCACATGATTACTGGTCTTACTGACCACTGAATGACTACTTGAGTTCCTCAGTCACAGTGAATGAACTACAGGTAGTCCTCCAGTTATGAACACAGTTTCGTTCGTAAGCTGAACTGTTCATAAGTCGTTATTTATCAAATTTCAATCTTTTATCACCGTTTGAGGTCATTTCAATGTCTCTAAATGTGAATGTAGATTTAGGGGTAAAAACTTTCAGCTTGTTGGTGTTACGGTTTCCAAAGGAACAAGTCATGAGAGTCACAAGGTTCAAAAATCAGCCTTTAATCATTCTGTATCAAAAATAGAAAATCACAGGAATTGCAGCACCAGAGGGATAACCACAGCCCCAAGTGAAAAACCAGGCAGGGGTCAAAACCAGAGAATCAGAATCCGGATGGTACACAAGACCCAGGCAAACTAGGCTAGGCAAACTCATGGTCAGACAGACGCGGTCAAGAAAACAACAATAGGGAATGTCAGACACAGCGACAGAGCTGAACTGAAGTGAAGGGCCTTAAATACACAGACCGGGGTGTTAAGTTAGGCTCAGGGGAAAGTAATCAATAACACATGCATGGGAGTGGACGCTGGGAAACACTAAACACTGATTGGCTGAACACTGAATGAGGCAATCAGGGAAAACAAGAGCAGGTGAAAGGAATCCAGAAGAAAACAGGAACAGAAAACCAGAAATATACACAGAATGAAAACCAATCAATAAAAGACCAAAGCAAGACAGACACAGATCATCACGGCTGGGGAAATAAATGCTAAATGTTGGTAAAAGCATCTGAACATAAAACTGTAATTGCTGTAATCTCAGGAGAGGCAAGAAAAGCTCTGACAGGACTCAGAACAGTCCTTTTTTCAGGGCGATTGTCAAAGTGTGTGTTTCCATCTGCTACAGCCTGGTGTAATGCACATCCTTGATACGTGGTCTCTCTCCAGTCCTATCATAAACTCCGGCGGCCCCGACGAAAGGCAGACTCACAAGACTGTGTGGTTACTGTGTGGTTCATGATGAAAGTCCTTCATCAGCTCTGAATCCTCTAATCGTCGTGCTGTCAGGCGAACGGCGGCGGCTGTCACGGTAACGCCGCCGTTTGGTCGCAGTTCAGCGCATCCCCTGAAATTTATACTTTCCATAAGTCCCAGCAAAACTTCTACACCATGATTGAATGGGGAAGAGTCACAACCCAGACATCCCAGATGAAGAGACCATACAGTTACTCACAGACGTATAGACAGAATTATACACAGAGCGGCATGACGACAGAAAACTAACTTAGGAACGATAATAAACAGCAGACAGAATAATATCTCTTTTTCCAATACGCAAACACGCTTCAGGAGGATAATTTGCATCAAGTCTCAAAGCTGTTTGCCCATTTTTTCCCCCCAACTTTATAAAAAAAGTCTCTTTTTTTTTCCTCACAAATTACCATGGCAACAGGGAATACAATGAGATTGCTTGTAGTCGACTGACAAACTTGATAATTCTGCTACAGCAAAACTTGCTGTCCTGGACCAGCAGCTGGTGTTCAGAGTCTGAATGTGTTTCAAAAGGCTATTTTAATACTTATTCATTGTGTTGATTGAAAATGTAATTCAGCATGTGACTTATAAACAAATCCTAAACTAAGACTAAAACATGAAAAAAAAAGCAGCACAGGAACAAGTACAGACACTTTACAGGTCAGAAAACTCTGTCACAACCTGCCTGTTGTCACATATTTTTTAATTATTGACGGGGTTGTTCCCCTGTAGGAGTCAAATGATGTACGAACCAGAGTTGGGTTTCTGCCTGGAGCCAGAAGGTCACTCTATAATGCTGGACCATACAGAAACATCCCAACGACACATTCTCACTGAACTTATGGTAGACACAAACGAAACGGAGACATGTGGTGTAAAAAGCAGCAGGATGAAGACGAGGACTCAGTCATTGGTTCCTTCAACAACAACCAACTTGATGCCAGTGTTAAGATCAAGAGCTGTACTCAGATGAGTCTCCAAGCAGGTTATAGGGTAGCTAACCAGGTTACCAGACCAGAGTCCCTCTCTGTGTCCAGAGTGGTGAAGATTACCTCAGACCAAAGTCCTTGTCGTCTGACCTGGTAGTCTTCTTCTTTTTCTCCTCTGGGCTTTTCCCTTCAGGGGTCTCCACAGCCAATCAGTGTCCTCCATCAAACCCTGTCTTCTGCATCCTCTTCTCTCACACCAACTACCTTCATGTCCTCTTTCACTACATCCATAAACCTCCTCTTTGGTCTTCCTCTAGGCCTCCTGCCTGGCAGTTCAGAACTCAGCATCCTTCTACCAATATATTCACTATCTCTCCTCTGGACATGTCCAAACCATCTCAGTCTGGCCTCTCTGACTTTATCTCCAGAACCTCTAACATGTGCTGTCCCTCTGATGGACTCATTCCTGATCCTATCCATCCTGGTCACTCCCAGAGAGAACCTCAGCATCTTCATCTCTGCTACCTCCAGCTCTGTCTCCTGTCTTTTCCTCAGGGACACTGTCTCTAGACCAAACAACATCGCCGGTCTCACCAGGTCGTAGTAATACCTGAATGTAGTTAACACGACTTTATTGACTTCACCATCCTACATGCTCCCTGTTCTGGTCCAATGTAAAATACTCATTAAATCACATTTATTATTACCTCTGAAATCATATTTAAATTATTACATCAAAATGTGAAGTGTATAAATGTATTCCCTCCCACCGCCCACCACCAGCTCCTCCCTCAGAGGTGAAATAAGATTGTCACTCTGATGCATCTACTCACTCGTAATGAGCTTGGAAATAAATATGCAAAAAAGGAGCCTTTGTGGCAGAACAAAAAAAAAAAAAAAAAGGGAGGCAATCAAGGATAGCTGCAGTCTCCGGCTGGACGATAAATCTCTGTCTGCTTCAATCGCCGCCGTGGCCGAAATGGTGTAAAATTTCGGCGGGGATGTCATCAATTTCTGTTAGCTCCTCTGTCCTTTTCTGTGCGAGGTTGTGGTTGGCTGTGATGGATTGATTTTGTCACTAGTGCTCAGTTCACAGTATGTTAACATGGAAGGGCAGAGTTGGGTTGTAGGGAGAGGGTTATTAGTGGCTTGACTGACTGGACGTTTCTATCTCTCTCTTCTAGTGAAGGTCTCTCACTCTCCCCATCCCTGTCACTCTGCCTTACACTCAATACCTCCCATTTATCACACTCCACTCCCTTACACCAGTCTCCATCTACTACTCTGCATGTCTCCACCCATCTCTTCTCATTACTTGCCAATCTCAACCACTTCCACTAACCGATTCCTCTATCTTCACCTAAATATGTCAACACATTCATATCACATTACCTTGACTTACCTTCTACCTCCTTTACCCTCTCGTGGATTTTTTTTGTCTCCTTTTATTCATGCACACCCTCATTTTCATGAGGAAGTATTGCTCTAAATTGGGTAATCATGCATCAAAATGCTCCAAAAATGATTGGCTGTAATTAGGTGTCGGCTGACATTTTCACAGTTCTTGGTGTGCTTCACAAAGGTATGAAGAGACCAGGTATTTAGGCTTAGAGTTTCTACTTCCTGTACCTACTGTACACCGAGAAAGCTATCATTTCACATCATCCAGCTTCAAAGATACAACGCGAGAGAATTAAAACTACATGAAATGAATGTTCTGTGGTTTTGCAAAAGACAAAAAATAGTCAGGTAGAAATAAAGCTGGTCTCAACAGCACAGGCAGAGAATAAATGGTTAGATTTCATCATTAATTCACAGATGTGTGCACCGCTTAACTTAAATCCATTTGTTGAAACATGATGATGTAAAGTTCACCAGATCTAAGATCAGGGTTTGAACTTTATAATAAATGAATTGTAATAAATCCAGCGTCAGAGGTCTTTTGTCACTGTTCATCAAGTGATTTATGCTAAAACAGTCACAAACATAGTTGTTAATTGTTCACTTAAAATCCTGTCACCCACCTTTACAATGTGAACTGCGGTAAGCCTGAACTTTTGTATATTGAATTTATAATGCAAAGTGATATTTATGATTTTTGTTTATTTGTTTTTTGGGTATAAATAACAAGGAACAAAACATAGTTATTATTATTGCATTACTGTTAACACAACCAGCCATTATTATTATTATTATTATTATTATTATTATTATTATTATTATTATTATTATTATTGTTGTTGTTGTTGTTGTTGTTATTGTGATTATTGTTATCATTGTTATTATCGTTATTATTATTATTATTATTATTATTATTATTATTATTATTATTGTTATTATAAAAGTGACATTAGTTTTAAAAACACACTCCTTAAATTCAACCAGTATGACGAAGGTCTGTGTTCCTCAGGTTCACATTGAATCAGTTCAAATCATTAGAGTCCAGTCTTTGTACCTCAAGCAGATTAAAATGTACACATTTTAAGATTCACTACAGTTGATGATTCATAACACCCGTTATTTAATGTTGTTCAACCTGCTGATAAACTGCTGATTTGCTCACATGTGCAGCAACCATAGAGTAATATTAACCACTACTTTGAGATGTTTCTCTAATCAAGGAGACACCAACTGTTTCTCTTTGCTAGCTTAAGAAACAAAGATCAATTTAAACCGATGAAGAAACTGAACTAAAAGATGTTTGACTGTTTCAGATATACATCACATCATCCCAAGCATCTTTAAAACATTGTGTTACAAATTGCTGATGTGTCAGTTTTGCCCATCTGGGTAGGACGACTTAAGACAGGATCGATCCTCTGCCTGTGAAACAATGAGATGTGACAAAAAGAAAAAACACGTTTTAATTCAGTTTTCTTCTGAGTGTCTTTATGAGAGTGTTCCCAGACAGCATCCATTTATTTCTCCTCATCGGTGGAACCTGTAGAGATGCCTCCGCTCTGCCTTTCCTCTCTGCTGTTGAATACACGTTCTCTGTTTATTATGAGATGTGTCTGTGTTTCATCATTTTCTGAAAATTCATATAATTTCTTTTGTGCTCGGACAGATAAAGACACACTCAGATGGCAAAAAGAGAGACGGCAAGAAGGAGAAGACAGCAGAGAAGGGCTTCATCCCTTCATCCTGTCCATGATGGATAGCAGCAGTAAAGGCGGTGGGGGGGTATTATGTAAATTAAGGAGGCATCCTAGCATGGCCTTGATGATTATGAGAGGATTTGAAGGATATTTGTGAGTCTGGAAGCTTTGTGACAGAACCTTGTTATTTCTCTCTCCCTTCCAACCAGCCCTGGGGAGAATCGTCACCTCCTCAGACCTCCACCTTTCTGCTCCTCCCTGCTGCCCCCTGGTGCACCTCCACTGCTCCCCATGGGATAAAAACAGAAAACAACTCACAACGAGACATGTGTTTCATTTAGTTAACAAATGATCTGTCAGCAAATGTTCCCCCGATGCCTGTGATGGTGAAGCTGGGGGTGGAGAGGGAGGAGACGCTGGATGAAGGATAGCAAGAAGGAGAAGGTTGACCTGAGATGATCTCCACCAAGTTGAGAAGTGATGATCTGTTACACCTTTAGATCAATAAAGGCATGTTTTCACCCTTGTGTCAGTCAGATTTGTATCATTTAAGTGTGTGTGTGTGTGTGTGTGTGTGTGTGTGTGTGTGTGTGTGTGTGTGTGTGTGTGTGTGTGTGTATGTGTGTGTGTGTGTATCCTCACGAGTCTAAATATGTACAAGTCTTGGACAACCTGCAGTAAACATGAGAGGGAATGAAGCATCAGAGGAACACGACACAACTGAACAACAATCATGATGTTTTTAATGTGTTTGTATTCTGGAGTCTTGATTGGATATTTGGTTTTAATAAATTTCCAAAATCTCCTTCTCATAGGGATCGCTTAGACGTTAAGGATACAGTATTTTCCGGACTATAAGGCGCACCTAAAAGCCTTTATTTTTCTCAAAAACTGACAGCCCACCTTATAATCCAGTGTGCCTTATATATGAAAAAAGGTTTTAAATAGGCCATTGATTGCAGTTGCGCCTTATGGTGCAGAAAATACTGTATTTAGAGGACATAAATCAGGTACTTTTTGCACTCAAAGGACAATAATGTGAATTTTGGCACAATTTCTCAAAATAAGGAGTTTCTTTGTGGCAGTGTGGACTAAAGGAACAACCACTGCACAGGAAGAGAAACAGCTCCAGTGAATCGATGGACCAGACTTGGACAAGTGAATTTTAAGGCGGAGAATCTCCTGTAAGAAAGAGAACAACCCACACTGAAGCAAAGACGGAGAAAAAATTCATGTATCATGTGGGTGTATTTACTTGTCAAGCCATTCCGGAATAATGAAGTTCGTGGCATTTGGATTAAACTAGAGGACAAAACCTGACGTGCAGTATCACAGAGGGGTTGCTGTGCTGTGAGTACATGCAAATACCAAGAGCAGAAAAAACTGCAGCACAGCAGCGGCTTCAGGAACAGCCGTACTGATGAGCCTTAAAGGCTGCAGCGATATGTAAATCTGCTCGCATACATGAATCTTCTCCACAGGCTTTTGTCCCGGAGCCTCATATGTTACCTGTTCTTACTGCTTTATGAGTCATCTGGGAAGGAATTTCCAAGAGCTTTTCTGCATTTCTTTTCTCTCTTTCTTCCTTTTATTCTATTTTATTTATTTATTTGGCAGCCTATCTCAGTCCTCAAAGTTTCCTTTATGATAACAAAAAAACAAACAAACCATTAACTGCTGTCAAACAGCCAAGAAGAAAGATTATTTTTTTTATTGAAATAAGATTAAAATGATAAGTTTGACTGAGGGCTCCAGATGATAAAATATTTCAGCTCATAAGTGCGATGTGGGCAGAGGGATTAGAAGAGGAGAGGAAGAGGGAACGGAAGGGGGGGGGCGTGAAGGAGGACGAGCGACAGACTGAGAGAGAGGAGAAATTCATAATGTATAATAAAACAAAAGGTGTCGAGGGAAATAACAGTTATATTAAAATTAGAATAATGTGTGTCTATAGAAAAGATACAGGTTTAAAAATGTAAGTGGAGACGAGAGGCGAGGATCCTGATTGGCTGAAGGGACGAAAGAGGGAGGGGGTCAGACAGAGAGGTTATGATCAAACACACACACACACACACACACACACACACACACACACACACACACGCACACGCACACACACAAGCTTTATTTAGTCATATTCAGAATCAGAATCCTTTATTAATTATTCATATTCATATGAATACTTACTGTACCACGTTACAGTGAATACTGCAGTGCTTTCTACAGTTGACTCTTCTTTTTTTTATTTCTGTGGTGATTAACAGCATGAGGAACACGTCAGTCTTCACTTTAACCAGTTTAACATCACGTGTTATTAACGTCAGCCGTGTGATCTGACACGTAGAGCTCTACACACAGACGGCTCTGGTGGAAAAACCACAGAAGAAGAAGAGGAATGGAACCGGTGCTGACTGTTCCGTTTGAATCGGCAAAATTGCTGCTGTGTTAAAAGACACTTTTCGGCAAAAATCTGTTCAAGTACATACGTGTACATTTACAGTACAAAATCATTCTGTACATGCAGTAAATATGTAATTTTTCAACATAGATGTCTGTTTCATCACTTTAAATACTGTCCCTTGGGTCAGTGTTGATGTTTCTCTACATTGCAGCAGAGCCCAATGACCAGACGGTCAACCGTGAGACCCCCCCACCCCCCATCCCCTCCTCAGGAGGAGCTCAGACATTTGGTGGAAGGGTAAAGAAGAGTAAAGCGACCCACCCGCCGTGGATACGAGCCTCCCTGTGGGGCTCCTCGGTGACTAAAGCATGTCAGAAGTTCAAGTTCCAACCACTCGTCCCTGAAAGCCGACCTGGACGCGTCCTCTGCTCCTGACACCAAGGACAAGAGACCGGCCGGGTGAACTAGGCTTCTCTTTACTGACTGATCTCTAACAGGTGGAGAAAATGATTTATTTTTTAGTGCCCCCCCCAGTTTGGGTAAATATAGTGAGAATTATACGACCGTATCTCTGAATTATTGTGTCCTTCATCAGATTAATTTATATTTTGAACAGATGCTGTAGAACTTTTGGAAATGAGTTAGTCTAAAAGTTGTTCTGACAGAATATATCTGACCACATCCTCTACAGCTACACTGACTCCATCGAGAAAGTTGACTCGGAGTATTGACTCAGTCTTCTGCCCTCTTTGAAATGTTTTTTTAAATGCTGAATAAAATGTAATGTATAAAAGTAGTAAGTAAGTAATTCTAGTAGGAGATATGCATCAGAATAAATAAAATGATACTGTTTTAAATGAGGACCCAATGTTAAATCTACCTCTCATACTATATATATGTATAAATCTTGCCTTTTCATAAGAACATTTTGACCAGCATCATGGTGAAAATCAGTTTCCACCCAACACCTCTGTTATCGCCCTTCAAGTATTAAATGAACCATGTCAACCTGGGCAAAGGAAGCAGGCGAATGGACACTGAGCTCTGTGAAGACACGTCTTCTACCGCGGTTCTCCAGCCATTAACGCTGAGCAGCAGCCAGTCTGGGCTCTTTACCACACGGGGACGCAGGCAAGTGCTCTCAACTACTCTCCTTATTACAGATAAAAAGGGAATCTATTTTTTGCCCATTACTGCTGGCATTAAGAGCTATTATTTGCCTGAACAGCGATAACTATCCACTCCCATTACCGTTATTATTGTGAGTCAACTTGAAAGGACACTGTGATGTTTGAGAAGCTTTGGCAGACAACATTTGCTTGACTGCTCGTTGAGGAGGAAAATGTGAAGAGCAGAGAGAAAAGGTGGGGACGCTAAGCTGTTTAGCCGCGGCAGGCTAATGGAGAATAAATGAAAATGATTATATTTTGTGTTGGATGGACAAGAAGGGAGCAGATTTGGTAATAAAATTGTTTCCTTTTCATTTCTGACTTTTTTCTTCATCAACCGTCTAAACATGGACGGATTGCTTCTTACAGGAGGTAATAACTGTATAGTTGTAAATTTGCAATGAGGAATTTGGGAGTATTGAGTTTAATGTGCAATTTTATTTGACTAAGCCACAGACGATGTAAAGGCAGGATGTGGTAGACCACTGATAAACGCCCAAACAATCCCTAAATCCTCAGAGACTCTCAAAAACACTCTAAAGAACGAACGACCCGTCTCGTTTTACTGCCCTCCAATACCTGCAGAAATCGCTGAATGGACAGGGAGTTTGGGTGGGGGAGCATCTACGGTGGCACAATGCTGGCCTCACTGATAATGGCATATCTCATCCTCTTCCTATCGATCAGCTCTGCCCCTGATGCTCGCCTGGGCTCCGTTACGTGGGCCTGGGGGTTAGGGTAGGGGTTAGATCCTGGATCCCGTTGCCAGGGTGCCCTTGGTGAAGACTGGTGTCCAGTGACAAGCAGCAGAGTGAAGGGAGTGAGAATGAGCAACACACACACACACACACACACACACACACACACACACACACACACACACACACACACACACACACACACACACACACACACACACACACACACACACACACACACACACACAGTAAGGGGAGTGTCAAACTAAACAGAAGCTGGAGATGTTGTAGAGATATCCTGACTTACTGAATACGAATGTTGAATAATATCCTCAAAATATTGATTGGGCTGATGGTCTAGTGATGATTAATAATCAATTTTTATTGATAGGTGTGCATTGACACAAAAATACTCTACATCAGTGGTCTCCAACTTTTTGTTCTCCACGGACCGCCTTTTAAGGTTTGGAAGATAAATACAACAAATTAAAATGATGCCACTAGCATTAAAACTTTTTGTAATTTAATAATAATCATGAATCACAAGTGAGCAAACCACATTATATGATTACAATTATATTTTGTTTATGATTTTCCTACTATTAATTGTTTTTGAACGTGAATTTCTCTACGTAATTTGTTTTTTGTGAATAAAGGTGCTTTTAAAAATGAAATGAGGTGATGGTGACGGACACAGGGAATGGGATCGGTCTCAGGATCTCACTGGACCCCTGCTGATCAAATGAAATCTGGGTGGGGAGCATGCAGTTGGTCTTTACTGAGACAATTTCTAACCGTTTGATTTTATTAATAACCAGTGAGGAAAGTTCTTTTTACGCTTTACAAAACCCCAAAAACCATAAAATGAAGCTCTTGTTCTCAGTCATCTGTATTGAACTGTTTTGTTTCAAAAAATTTAAATATAACTCATTAATGCTCAGACACATTCAGTACACCGAATATCAGCAATACAGTAAGAACAGTCAGTAGCTTATATTTAGTGACACAACTTAAGAAACTCTTTTTTACATTAATGCTACAAAACATTATTTTTTCTACATGCCACATAGCACTTATGAAAACATTACTAATGTGTTCCAAGCCTTAAGGTGCATTGTGTACAAAATGACTTGAAGTAAAGGAGATAATATTGATTGAAAAGAAGAAAACCACAAATTGAAGCTCCTGTGTTCAATAAGAAAGCAGAGCATGATTCCCTCTACAGGAAGCCCCAGGTATTACCCACACAACAGCCTCTATCAGAGGGATGTAGGTGGGCTCCAGATGGACCAGGTTTAATCAGACTTTTTGAGGGAGGGGAAGTGAATGGCCATGGTGTATAACAGTTCTTCCACATTGGGCACTCTATACACTGGACCATCGTAGGCAGTGTCGGTCTAGGGGTCTTCCTCTCCCTTGGGCTTTTCCCTTCAGGGGTCTCCACAGCCAATCAGTGTCCTCCATCTAACCCTGTCTTCTCATCCTCTTCTCTCACACCAACTACCTTCATGTCCTCTTTCACTACATCCATAAACCTCCTCTTTGGTCTTCCTCTAGGCCTCCTGCCTGGCAGTTCAGAACTCAGCATCCTTCTACCAATATATTCACTATCTCTCCTCTGGACATGTCCAAACCATCTCAGTCTGGCCTCTCTGACTTTATCTCCAGAACCTCTAACATGTGTCCCTCTGATGTACTCATTCCTGATCCTATCCTTCCTGGTCACTCCCAGAGAGAACCTCAGCATCTTCATCTCTGCTACCTCCAGCTCTGTCTCCTGTCTTTTCCTCAGTGACACTGTCTCTAGACCAAACAACATCGCTGGTCTCACCACAGTTTTGTACACCTTTCCTTTCATTTTAGCTGAAACTCTTCTATCACACATCACACCTGACACTTTCCTCCACCCGTTCCATCCTGCCTGGACACGCTTCTTCACCTCTTTTCCACACTCTCCATTGCTCTGGACTGTTGACCCTAAGCCAAAGAGCAGAGGTGGTCTCATCTGCTGTCTCAGAGTTCATCCTCGGTGGAATGTGGACAGCCAGGACGTGTGACGTGAGACAACTCACATGCCCAGTAGTAGTGCCTGATGCTAATACCTCCAGATCACAATTACAAAGCATCATTTTCACTGTCACATGTCCAGGGTGGCACCATCTGTTGGTCATATTCTGTAAGTAATTAGTCCACCGCCGTTCTTCTTCACCTCGATGTTAGTGTCTCGGTCTAGGAGAAACTGGTTAGCTTGATGTTAGTGTCACATTTATACAGTTATAGAAACATCTGGTGTCACAAAAATACTGTAAGTACTTTATCCATCCACTCATTCATTCATTCATTCATTCATTCATTCATTCATTCATTCATTCATTCATTCATTTTGTACCACTTCTTCTCTGTGTTGGGTCACTGGGAGCTGCGGCCTATCCCAGCTGACTGAGCGCTTGAGGCGGGGGAAACTCCGGGCCCGACGCCAGTGCACCACACACACACACACACACACACACACACACACACACACACACACACACACACACACACACACACACACACACACACACACACACACACACACACACACACACACACACACACACACACACACACACACACTCCTACAGTCAATTCGTGACCGACCAATTAACCTGAAGCACATGTTTTTGGAGGTGGGAGGAAGCAGCTGACCTTGAATCTACAGCTTTTCTGATGGACATAAAGTTACACGGATGTATCTTTCCAAATGTTATTTATTTTTATTCATGATTTTTGTATTGGAAGCATTTTAGCACTTTGCTGTTGATATGTGAAAGTGGTTTTATGAATATGATTTTCTAAAAATAAAAAAGATGACTAAAAAATGATAACAAATGATAACATAAGTGGTGTTCTGCAAGTTTGAATTGTGATGTGTCACATATATAATAATCCTTAACTTATTTAATTTAATTTATATAATTTATTTTGCATGAAAACATACACACAAGGTTACAGGGCATCTATTCCCTTCTGCAGGGCAGCACAAATCCTCTAAGTCCATCTGAAGTCCCTTGTGACCCCGACAAGTCACTACGCTTTTTTTTTGACACATCAGATGAAGAAGAGGGTTGCGCTGGTGGGAGGAAGGTGGAGGGAAGCCAGTTATCTTGTTGAGTGCCACAATTCTCACTTGCTTAACACCTTACTGAAGAAACAGGATGCAAGGCTTGGACACCCCACCACCACCATCACCCCCCCTCACTTCATCCAGCTAAACACACCCTCAGTTTATCTGTGGCACTACAGACATTTCACTTTCATGTTCTTTCTATGTGTATAAGTTGCTGCCTCACCTTTCATCTGTTGTTGGGCGAAGCCACTTCAAAATGTCTAAACCTCACAGATCATTTCACATGTATTAAGCTGCCTTCAGTGTGGTTTTCCTGAGCCTTTGTAAGTTTGACATATTGATCCTCTGTTTGTTCATAGCATCTGCCTCACTTGTTGCTGAAAGCGCACCATAAGACATTTAAACAGAGCTCCTAAAAGAAGTAACTTTTCTGGTCAGTGTAACACCAGTACAGTCTCTGTCCATCAAACAGTCCGTTAGACTCACAGATGTGAGCCTTTGTATGCAATTAGATCTAAGTTATGTTTTTCAAACTGAAGTATTTGTTCTTGACACTAAACATCTCAGAAATGTTTGTTGTCGTGCTGCAGTCAGTCTAGATGCCTTTGCCTTGTCCGCTGTTTCTTCTTGGATCAGGACCTGTCTTTCGATTCACCTTTTCAATGTTGTAAAAATCAGACATGCATTAACCTATCAAGATGCTAAAAAGGTAGTTTTCAGTTCACTTAGGCAGACTCCACCTCCACATTCAAGAATAAAGTGAGGACTTTCCTGTCCTCGAGCTAATCCATCCAATAGCCATGCTGTCATAGGTCTAGACTATAAGGGGAACTTCCCTTGACATATAGGTCACTTCCCTCTCCATCCTCGTTTCTATCTTTATATTCACATTCCGCAAATACATGCCCAACTTCTTGTCTTCCTCGTAGTTGTTTTTCACTCCCCTTCTGTCCTCCCTCCATCTGTCTCAGCATGAAGGTCCTTCTGTTCATGGAGCTGCAAAACCTGGACCTGTGATCGTCTCTCCGTGTTGCCCATTGTCAGTCCAACCGCTATCATCACTTCAAGCATTAGCATCTGTAGTTTCAGTATTTCCTGTAGCATCTCTCCAATCATAAATATAAGGATCAGCAGCTTCCTCTCAATAGTATGAAGTGCTTCATAGATTAATATCTGCCTTGTTTCTCTGTCCCTCTCTCTGTCCCTCTCTCTGTCTTTGTCTCTGTCTTTGTCTCTCCCTTTCTGTCATACTTTATCTTTCTATCATGTATTTTTTTTGTCTGTCACTGACTCTCTTCTGCTGTTTTTCTCTCCCTCTTTCTCTTTGTCAAAATAACTGATTTGAACAGAACTGATTTGAATATAATTTAACTGATCCTGACATAGCTGTAATATCAACAGCCATATATTGGACAACAGTAACTACCATCAGGGTAATGGATACCACTTTATTAACCCAGTGTCAAGCAGGCTGATGGGACATTTGGTAATTATTTTGCCATTTGTGATCAGACTGAATCAGCAGAAATTGCATGAATTAAGTACTTATTTGTTAGGAAGTGGAGGAGAAAGAGTTCTAGAAAGCAGGCTGCCTCCATCAACACACCCTTTGTATTCAAGAAGCTCTTTGGACAGAGACATACATTTGGCCTACTCAAAAGAAGAAGTCAACCAACACCTCCATGACACCTTCAGCAACCCCATTTAGAGAAATGCAAGGTTATAATAAGACCACAAGAGCCTACTCAGGGCGTTGATCCTGAAACTACGTAGTTCAGGGGATGGTTGGAGGGTTGGATGGATTTTGACATGTCTAGACCTCCACAAAAATTGAAGGCATGAATGCATCAACTTGGACACTACGGTCAGTGTTACTTTATCAGTTTCCAAACATCACCATTTCAGGTCTGGAGAGAACAGTCAGCCAACCACCTGAGGAGATTGTGAGGACTGCAGAGGACCTTGAGCAATTTGAAAACACCTGCAAACTGACACTCCCCTTGAAATCCATTAAGGAGCAGGTCAATGTTTAGGGAGCAAGGGATGTTTGTGAGTCTATTGAACCAAAAGTCTCCGGGGCAAGAGTGTCAATCGAGACCAGCTGGATGAGAACAGAAGCTGTAGTGGAGCAGGCAGAGGCATGACTTTGCCATGGAGTCCTGGTGGGAACAGAGGAAAGGCTGGACTAGAAACCAGCACACCTATCAGTTTTTAAAAAGTTGGGGGAAGGAGTGGAGAAAACTAGTGCAGAACGGTGAGAGTGGTAGAACAGCTGTTGAGGAGGAGCGGTCCAGCAAAGTTAGAGGGATGAAACAGAAAGACGCTTGAATTAAATGTGAACAAGTTGGGGAGAAGAAGATCACATGCAGTTTCTAGCCAGTTCCAAATTAAGTTCCTGGTCAGACGTCCTGCGTCTACGTGTCCTTCCCAGCTCATCCAACCTGCACTGCTGGGGCTTGACATCATACTGTAGACAACCACTCTTGGCCCTCTTGTCATTTAACAAATGTGCTGCTCTAAGCATCCACAAAAAAACATGCTGTGAGACACTCCCAGAAGCTTCATCAATGTCAGAGCTTTCTTCACCACAGGAGTTATCCTAGGCCGGGCATTCTCCTCCTCTCCTCCTCTGTGAAGGTGGGTGTGGATGATGGCTTTGCTATTTTGCACAAGAAGGACGCTATGCTACTTTGGACGTGTTCCGTTTTTGCCTAGTTTTTACTAGGAATGTTAATCTGCATGTATGAAGCAAAACTGTTACCTATACAATATATTTATGTGTGTTGACTTCATGAACATCAAGACTGAAAACAGTCCTCAGGTGGAAAGTTGGTGCCAGCAATGTAGACTATAGACTACCTGTAAGAAAACTGTCACAGCCTGCATACTATTACATCCATGGTGATTATTGATGGGGCTGTCCACCCAAGGATAAAATTCATTCAGCAGAAGTAGAGATGTAAAAACCCCAGCGGGGCATGCCCCCTCCCCCCATCGCCCCAATAAATTGCACCCTGGTAGTAGTAGTAGTAGTGGTAGTATTAACAGTAATAGTAGTAGCAGTAATAGTAGTAGCAGTAGTAGCAGTAGTAGTAAGAGTAGTAGGAGTAGTGTATAAGTAGTTGCAAGTACCAGTAAATTGTAGTAGTACTTTCAGTAGTACTATATGCAGTATTCTTACACACCTTCTCCTCAATTACTCATAGTGTGGAGCTGGCTCTATAAAATAGTTTATTTCCATTAAACATCACAAAAGTTTTGTGCAGAAAAGATACACAGTGGTACCTCTACTTATGAAATTAATCGGTTCCGGAAGAAATTACGTAAGTAGAGACGTGTTTTCCATTCAAATGCCCTAATCCATTCCAAGCCCCCAAAAATTCTGACATAAATGTTTTATAAAGCATAAAAATGCATCAAAACATGTAACAAATACATGTTACGATTAGATTATTACACAATAAATGAGAGTTGTGCATAATGTAAAAAACAAAGAATAGAGTCAGTCAGTCATCTTCAGTTCACCACCACTGTATCCGCGGCAGCGGGTCACGGGGAGCCGGAGCCTATCTCGGCGGCATAGGGCGCGAGGCGAGGGACACTCCGGGCATGACTTCATTTTCGTTTCCTCTTTTCTCCGTCACTTTCTTGGGGTCCATAGTGAATACTCTAAAAGTTAATATATTTACGTAAAACTATCAGAACACCTCATGGGTCGAGGGCCGAATGAGAAGGACCCTGAATAAACACCTATCCAGCTCCACACAGAGGTCCCTCTGAGCCAATGGGATGCCAGGATGCTAGGTAATAGCCAATGGCAGAGCAGCTATAAGAATGTTGCGTTCAGGAACCTGTGGGAGCTGAGAGTATCAGCCCATACTGTATTTTTACCTTTCGTAAGTCGAAATTTCTTTCGTAACTAGAGGTAATATTTTCCTGCTGAGAAATTTTGTGAGTAGAGAAAATTTCGTAAGTAGAGACATTTGTAAGTAGAGGTACCACTGCATCTACTCTTGAAACAGAGTAGAGGAAAGATCAATGTGTAAATTTTAATAGTATTCTCGTCGGCTAAGCTGTATCGTGAGTTGTCTTAGTTTCAGCTGCGCTCCCCAGACTTGGTACAAACTCCACTAAACTTACCAAACTTGAGTTAGCTTGTAGCTCCAGATATTGGAGATTGTAATAGCAAGGCAACAGTAGTCATCTAACGTTCTAATTATGTGTACTGTTCATCTAATACTCTACTTGAGATCGAAGAGCTCTTGGACCCGTTGTTATAGGGATATGTGGGATGAAGTTGTATTTGCATAGATCAGGTGGGATGGATCATGTTATTTTAAATTATTATCAGGTGTGTTGTTGGATTTCTGCAGTAATAAGAAAAATAATAATCATTCTATGAAGTGTGAACATAGTTGGAGGTTTATTTTCACCACAAAGACAGGATGTTACTGCGAGCCTGAAAAGTACGTCACCAATGACTCCACTTGCTGATTTAAAATCTTTCTTTGTTACAGAACAATAAAATCACTATAATCTGACCCTGAACAAGGGTTTAGTAAAATCAAAAATGCACTCTAGCGACCCCAACTGGAGGACAAGAGGAAAGAAAAAGAAGGGAGAAGAAGGGGGTAAGGGGGTGGGAGGATAGGGAGTGGGGAGTGGGGGAGGGGGGTGGTGAGAAAATGGCACTTGATTGGTGACAAAAGATAACAAGAGGTGGCTGCAGGGAGTCTCCAGAACTCAAGAGTGGTGTGAATGGACCCCATCTGGTTCCTTCACAAAATGCTGAGGAGACACAGATAGACGTACACGCAGAGATCTGCACACACGCTCTGCCGCCGTCTCCTGCTCTGTTTGTCTCTGCCGTCTCAGCCTGACCAGTCCCCAGTGGCCTCATTGCCTGGTACAGGATCCCCTAAAGAGCTCTCGCCCATCATCTACTAGTGTACACTTCAGCTAGACCAATTTAACGTGAGAAAACATGAGAAGGGCGAGCCTCGATGTCCATCTGTGGCTGGTGGGGAAGCAGGGCCGACCGCAGAGACTGCATACAAGACAAATTCCCCAGCTTATTGTCTTGATGATGTCACTTTATAAAAAAAAGAAAAGAACAAACATCAGAATTAGATACGGTGCTGTGTTGTGAGATGGAAGAATTTCAGATACAAAGCCACCAAATTTAAAAATTTTTTCAATAAACTAAGCCAAGTTTTAATCCGCTGAGCTAGTCCACCACGCTCATGTGAACGACGTCCTGATGTGCTTTCTGGTAATCAAAACTCCAAGACACCACTTTATGTTTGATTACTCTGTTTTATGTCCATTAAGTTTCTCAGTTAACTCGACCAACAGTTAACATCAAATAGAAAAAAAACCTTCAACAAACGGTTAATGCTCCTGGACAGAAACCGAACCCGACCAACACGAACAAAATGTGAATGTTCAACAGTTTGGAACTTTGGCTCACAGGGCCTCCCATCAACATAGTAAAAGTACTTACCTGTTTACTTTTTCATGATTAACAAAGAAATTGAAAGTCCCGCCTTCTGTTTTTTGACAAATCGCACCCTCTCTACTCCGTTCAACACTTTCATAGTAAATAAATGTGAAAGAAATGCTAACACATTACTGAGGTCATGTCACGAGATACTTGATGAATAGTACTTTGTTTAATGGGTTAAACTCTTGCACTACTTTATTTTTGAGTGGATGCAGTTATCAAAGCAGGATTAGCCTTTCCTTTATATCTGAATTTTATTTAAGCACACAAGCATTTCAATTAGCGTTGATCGTCTCCTCTTTGTTATGATTTAGACAGATTACCAGTCTGGACTAAAGTACTGAGACCGGACAGTGAGACTCTCTAGACAGGGAGGTCTAGGGCAACCCGGTGACCCCAGTGGAAGTCAGGCAATGGGGGGACATTAACCTGCTGGTAGAAGCTGAGGTGAACATGACTGATAATGAGAACGTGTGCTTGTCTGTCTCTGGTCTTAAGGCCACAGGTAGCAATACAAAACCCATCTGCAAGTCATTGTGACATTTCAATCAGAGGAGACTGGTGAATATTATTATTTATAACCGATGAGGACAGATGATAAGAAAGAGTAGGTCTTTGGTGCTCAGACTCAGCAGGAAGTGTAGAAATTGGAGGGTCATTTATTCTGAGTGGCCACAAGATGGATCTACGTGGAGACCAGATGCTGGTGGTGGTGGATGGCTGGAATGTAGAGGCTGGTGAAGTAGAAGAATGTGCTGAATGGGGCGAAGGGGAGGTGGAGGGTGTGCACAGTCACAGCATGAATGAACTAGACAGAGAGGAAGCGTTTTAAACAGGAGGCAGCAAGATGGTTGGATAGAGATGAAACATGTGCCGTGTTGCTATTGAACAGAGCTCAGCGCTGGGTGCAAACAGCTGATAGCCCAAACTGACAGCCAAGCAATGACAACTGAGAAGGAGAGAGAGCATTCAAGAGAGGCTGACAGACTGAAAGCACTTCATCAACAATAGAATGTACTATTTCAGAAGTCAATAAGAATGGCCTCCACCAGGTTAACACACTGATTACTATTAAGTCAGGAAGGGCATCCAGCATAAAAAAAACTTTGCCAATCAAATATGAGCAATGGGACAAGAAGGAGGGAAGTTTCATTGAGTTTATTCTTGGATGTCTGTAACTACTTTTGTGAGTATTGACCTTTAGTGGTGGTTTAATTAACTTTGTGTTAATTAAATCTTCAGTTTCAGTCTGCATCTGCTTGCTGTCTCCCCAGGAAACTACAACCCATAATACTGCCAGTGTTGAAGCATGACTTCTGAATTCATGAACATGTGAGACCTTTCTTTGGGGTGAAAGGGGGTATGGTCGTGTGTCACGTTGATTCCCTGTTTGCAATACTTCATTTCCAATAATTAAAATGGGAAAAATTGTCTGTCTTGTCAAATAATTTTATTTTGTAAGTATTATATGTTGATCTACAGTCCAACATTCCATCAGATGCCAGTGCCTGTTGCTCCAGGTTGGGACCCCACAGGTCAGCAGCTCTGTGTATTCTTGCCGCTCCTGGTCAACCCCCACTGTCAGGTTCCTCCATCTCCCACATTCCCTGCCTGGATGAGATTCAACCGACATTATGGTGACTCCATGGCAACCCATCAATATCAAAATCAATATCGCAGTAACCACACAATGGGATATAGTTGACAAAGCAGTCAAGATTTAAAGCCGACATCCCATTTTAGAAGCAAACACACACATAACAATAACCTAACCATGTAGATTTTGTGCACAGACTTGAACATTGTTTTACATCAACCAAGTTTAAAGGAGTCCTCTTAAGAAAAACGTATTTATTCAGGCCTTTACATATACATAGTGGTCCTCCCTAACCCTACCAACTACTAGAATCTGGAAAACAAATACTTCATGTATCAACAGAAAAATGTAAAATTGTGCAAAACTCTATAAAGATTATTTTTCTTGACAAAATTGGGCAATTTGGAGTGATCAATCCACCTCAGCTGCATATTTTTGTAGATGGGAGTCGTTTCTGTGCAGAGTTTCTGATGGGTGTTCTCTGGGTGGTCCAGCCTCCTCCCACTTCCAAAAACATGCAGCTTAGCTGAATTTATCATGATTAAATTGTCTGTGAGGGTGTCTTTGATTTTATTTCGTGTGGCCCTAAGATGAGCTGGCATCTTGTCCGGGGTGTACCCCTCCTTTCACCCGTCGCCAGTAAACCAAAAGCGAAGAAGCGCTGATCACCAGGAGACGATTAGGATCCTCTTGTCTACGAGGAAACAGATTAATTTCATGCAATCACTGTTTTCCTCTTTGTTTCTAGTCCCAGGATGCTATCGCTTTAGCAATTGTGTGAGCCACTGGAGTGAGTAATTGTTGAGAACGGCTCCCAGGTTTGTTTTTGGGGGGAAGCAAAGGATTGGATTGGATTTTTCACCTTCAGAGCGATGCTCAGAGATTTTCCTCCGAACATGACTGTCCTTTATCGTACGCAAAGAGGATATGCCCCCAACAAACAGACAGATCACAGAAAATAATCTGTGTGTCAGCGTGTGTGTGCGTGTGCGTGCACATGTTTGTGTGTATGAATGTCTTTTTAAGATGAGCATCATTTCTGTGTGTGTGTGAGTGTGTGTGTGTTTGATTAGGGGCAGATCTGTCCTCTAGCTGGCAGATGCCCAGCACCACACAGCTGTGCCCCAGCTACAGGAGGGGTCACAGGGACCCAAGATTTCCCCTCGGACCCTTGAGGATTTATTAGTCCTCGCTTTCAGCACTAGTCCATGTAACACACACACACAAACACACACACACAGACACACACACACACATACATATTGATGAACATAAACATTTTCTTCAAGCCGGCCCTCGTGTGTTTGGATTGATGTCTGTTTTAATCTCTCAGGCCTCAAGAAAGCTGAATCGTTGCCCTGTGAATTATGACTTCCTCCGACGTCTGATCTTTACTCCAGGAACATGCGGAGGTCAAAATGAGAGCAACTCCGACGAGCCAGAGACATCTTGTTTCCTAGTATCTGAACTGGTTTTGACATCTGTTTCCTGGCAGACAGGGAAGTGGTTCGCCTGACCTGTTGTGAGGACGGCTCATCTGTTAGTCGTTTGAGAGGGAGGATGTGTTATTAATAATGAGCAACATGGTGAATTACAAGTTTTGCAATTTGTTTTCCCTTTTTCCTGTTCATGAATGTGGAACACGTATCATCTTGTGGTGAAATTCCTCTGGTTGGGCAAAATTGTTTCAGTTTTTCCAAGAGCAAAAGACCTTTTCCTCTATCAGGTACATAACGTTAAAATACGTTGTGGATGTTTATTCAGCACGTCCTCACACATTCGTGCATCAACAGTCACGACTTCACCTCATCGCGGATTTGTACGGAAGTACTTTATAGTTAGACGGTGACTTGAAAGTTATGACAATATAATTACTTAAAAGAGGACTCATGATGTACTCACTGTTGCATTTTAACAGGAAAACAGTGTCTGTGTGGCTGAAATAAAAGACGTGAGCTATTTTATAACTGCGTTTTTTTGTCTAGAAAATTGTCTTTGCTCTATTAATATACATATGTATCAAATGTGTATTTATTTCCATATCAATCAATAAAATAATTATTAAAGATAAGTGATAAAAACACATTTCACAAGGTGTAGCAGAAATTACACAGGTGTTTGTGTTTTGCATTCCTGATCATGTACTGTATGCTCTAAAGCCACGCAAAATTATTTAATCATGAGCACCAAATTTGACAATATGTTTAAATTGCACTCATTTATGTGTTGCAGCTGAAGAGAAGCTAAAGTTTTCTGGAACACTTTTTTGTTTTTAATCTGCTTGTCTCTATATATACATTTTACACACACAAATTATACATCTAAATATTTCTGTGTGTAAAAGGACTCTTTGTATTTTTGTCCCAGCAATGCACGTTTATTTGCCCTCAGAGTGGAGATGTGAGATCTGATATAGAATCCAACCCACATACATCCAGAGTCAGATGAGCCAGATTTACATCTTTCCACTGGTGATCAGATGAGTTGAAGCGGATTCAGTGATGAAGAAGCTGCTTCTACCTGGAAACAACAATCACAACAATTACCTGTTAGATGACAGCTGATGTCAATTATGTTGAAAAGGCTCTTAATGCATCCACCCCCACCCTCCACCCCCACATCTGTTTTCCTCTCTGTTTAAATGTAAGACATTTATAAGGAAACATCTAAAAGCACAGTGACATTCTGAGACACCCCCACTGATTTTTGTGTGTTTTATGTCCAGATGCTGAGATAATGAAACGGAAGTCGGATCTGTAAATGTAACTGTAATGATCTGAACTGTAAATGATCTGAACTGTAAATGATCTGAACTGTAAATGATCTGAACTGTAAATGATCTGAACTGTAAATGATCTGAACTGTAAATGATCTCCATCCCTTTGTCCATTTCACAGGAACGTCCATCTCAAGTCACCTGTTCACTTTTCTCAATCAAGAATCTGCAGAAAGAGGTTTTTCTACTTGATGCCTGCTTGTTCATAGGTTTGCATTCAATTTCTTTAATTATTTTTTAAATAAAATATAATGTGCACCACACTCCTTACAAATCTGTACATAGCAAGGAGGAAAAGATCAAACAATGTGTCTCCTCTGCTTTACAATGTGGAGAACTGGATTATAATTAATCTTTATAAGTGGCAAAATAAGAAAACGCACATCAGTACATAGTGGATATGTTTCATTAGAATATACATTTCATATTGTTTGTGTTAATCCCCAATAATAAGATTATACATGGACAGACATACTGTACATACAGACCAACAGACTTTCTGATCACGTAATGAATTGATCAACACTTCATGTGATTTGATTTTTTTCTTGTTTTCAGTCGTTTTGAGGATTTTCTTATTTGCATAACCAATCTTCTTCTTGTGATCCCATTTGTTTCTTCAGTGATCTGACTTGCAGGGATCTGCAGCTTCTGCCTGAGTGCATTTTGTCATTGGGGAGGTCCAACATGCCCCCCCACCCCCACCCCAGCTTTAGAGAACATAAGAGGACATCTACAGATTTGCAAGAGCGGCGGTGGGAACGTTTGAATCTGCATCATGTTGTCACAATGGACATCCGTGTGTGTGTGTGTGTGTGTGTCATACATGTAACTAGCACTGACACACGTTGCCAATGACATTCCAATGTCGCCTCCCGCTGCTATTCCAGCTGGAGCAACGAGGCCGTTCAGGAACGGCGGTATTGACCGATCACGCTCAAGGTGGAATCTCTCAATGCGTCTCCATCCAATCAGCTGTCGAGGAGTTTTAAACAAGCATTGATTGAATGATCCCAGTTTAAACCAAGACAGAATGGAGATGAATGACGCTGAAAAGACACAGCGAAGCTGGACATGCATCACTCTTAACACGCTACATGCTTCGTTTGCACTGTGAGGGGAGGGTTTCATATTTACATGTGCAAAATATTCAATATTTGAGGATGATGAATGGAAAAATAGTTGTTGCTGTGTGTGTGTGTGTGTGTGTGTGTGTGTGTCTGTGTGTGTGTGTGTGTGTGTGTGTGTGTGTGTGTGTGTGTGTGTGTGTATAGACACAAGGGGGTGGGTCCTTAATTTGCTCACATGGAAACAGTCTTCCCCATTTCACCATCTTCTCCTTTGTGGCCAGATGGAGTTTGGGAGCCCCCAGAAGCTGTGAAGGCAAGAACATGAAAAGGTCAAACAGGGGTGGGGGAGAAGGTAAGTTGTGGGTTGGTGGGATGGGTAAAAAGAGAAAGAAGAAGAAGAGATGTTACCAGAATCAAGCACAGTAACAAAATAAAAGTTGGTGTTTTATAACTGGAACAAGAAGCCTGTCCCCCATAATGTCTGTCCTTTTCCTTCCTTTGTTAGTGGAATGAACGTTTACAGGAGCAAACTGTTTAATATAAAGGGACTGATGGAACAAGAACTGAGCTCATATGTCATCTCATACAGGGCATTAGTTTAGTTTAGTTTAGTTTAGTTTAGTTTAGTTTAGTTTAGTTTAGTTTAGTTTAGTTTAGTTTAGTTTAGTTTATGAAATTGCATTTTCCCCTTCAAATAGAACACATGATTATACATGGTTAAAAAAGCTAGAATTAACCAGAAGGTTAGTTTCCGTCTGTAGTCCCCTGGACATGATGTATAGAAAGCAGTAAAATAGTAAAAACAGCAAAATACATCTACTATATAGTAAAAATATACATATTCAAAATACTTACTGTACTATTAAAGAGAATCATACATATCAAACATAACATTTGATCACGTATAGTGTTTGCAGCTCTAGGTGTCGATAAGACACAGTTTTAAGTTTTTAGTGAAGACCTTGTGTGTTGTAAGAAGTTTAACCTCCTCAGGTGATGAGTTCCACTCACTAGCGCCCCCCACTGACCAGACCGAGTTACTGACAGAGCTCCTGCACAGAGGAATCAAAGTCACCTCTGACGTTGTTGTGTTGTGTTTCAAACAAGACTCTCAGTATTCTCTTCTCGTACATCAGTGATCGTCCCACATGAGGAAACAAGGAAAAGTCCTCGTCCTAAATGAATCTCCAGGTCAGACGTACCAGCAGACACAAACTCTCAGGCTGGATCCTTTTAGGTCTGTGTGATTCCATCCTGTCCCAGTTTCAATCCCAATCCCACCATTTCCACTTCCTGTGCTTCTGAATTGTGTCCCAGTCCCAGTCAAACAGCTGCTTTGTATGACTTTTATTTGCTCTTCCATTTTTACTTAAAGCGTCTGTGTTGCTGTTCTCCGTTTCAGGTTCATCATTAACATTTCAAATGAAAATAAAAAAAAATGCATACACAACTACTTCATTAAATTCTGGAGGTTGGAGACGGTAATTAAACATCTGATTAACGCTTTCCATCCCAGCATGTGTGTGTGTGTGTGTGTGTGGGGGGGGGGGTTCATGGTAAGTCCATATGCTTGTTTTAACCTTTCATCTTGTGCCAGTCATTGTAATTTAAGACACAGCAAAGCCTGATTTAGTCTGAATATTTCATTTTTTATGGAATTATGTCAACATTTAGATGTCATTTCGTCTTAGATTTTTATTTGCAGTTTTTGATATTCTTCAAATATTCAGAATTTATGCTTGAACTATAGATATGGCAATTCTTCTTCTTCTTCTTTTATTATAACGATTATTATTATAGTATTATTATAATTATTATGATAATTTATGTATTTGTCAGCAGTATTTTATTGTTCACCAGCAGCCATCCTTCAGTAATCATGTGTGTGTGTGTGTGTGTGTGTGTGTGTGTGTGTGTGTGTGTGTGTGTGTGTGTGTGTGTGTGTGTGTGTGTCTGTGTGTGTGTCATGGTAAATTCTTCACAGAAGGCCAGGACTCGGATGCAGAGATGAAAAACTGAATGCAGATTTATTCAGCAGAAAATTACCGTTCAGGTTCGAAATACAAAAAGTTCTCAAAGCATCAACTCAGGATCCGACGCGACGGGCAAAATAAAAAATCCAGAGTGGAATAATCACACATACTGACAAAAACTAACAGAAAACACCAGGAGTTCCACTCATAACTGGTAAAACACTAAGCAGTAATTCCAGTGGACACGTAGAGGGTATCTTCAGCCACGTTTAGTCCAGATTGTCATCATCTTGATGAGACACATGTGTGAATATGTAACACAGGGGTGGAGATGAGGCTCCGCCCACAGGCGTTGCCCCGCCTCCTGCCACACCCCAACAGAGCGGGACAAACGGAATCATAACAGGAGGTAAATCAATGTGGTTTTCATGCCTCAGGTAAGTTCCGTACATCCAGAGGACTGTTTAAGGGAAGATCTCTTTTGTATATGAATGAATCCCACGTTGGAATACGTAACATCCAACAGAACAGACACACTGCTCTGTTTCTGAAAAGACGTAACGGATGTCATTCTGTGCTTTTCGTGCTTTTATCATGGAGACATTTTCTTGCCTTTGGCGGAAGTATTTTAGTGAAATCCCAAAATGTGTGACAAAACATTATATGTTATTATATAAAACACTTTTCTAATGGGGGGGGGGCAATAATCTGAGGAGTTTCTTATTATTCTCTATGTGATGGTATGTTTTCAGAATCAGTTGGAGTTGGAAAAGTAATCTTCTCCTGCAGTGGTGGAGGTATGAACCAATGCCCTGCAGGGGGCAGCAGTGCTGTTTTTGGATGACAGATAAGCATCTATTATATGAGAAGAAGAGAGGAGCCGATGAGACAGACAATAAGTAAACTTTGGAAGTTGGACAAATTCATGCAGCTCACTAAAGCTACGGCAGCAAAGATGATCATTCTTTGGTCAATTATGGATGTTGAACACCTGCATATTTGTAGGTAAATTATTTTAACACCAAAAGCTCTTTCTCAGTGTTGTTCTATAGGAGAAATTCAACATGTCCACATGTGTGAGGTGTCTCCAAAGCAAAATAATTAAAAAAGAACAGTGTTCTGCTGACACAGGAATAAAACAAAAGCTTGTTTTTCTCTGTTTTCTGGTCAGAAACTGGTGTTTATGTTCTCCTGCTGGGAACTAGAACAGAAAAAGATTGAAACAAACGTTTTTTTTTGTCATGATCAAAGAAGGGAGTCGACTCTTTTGGTGGTTTCCATGTTTTCTTAGTCATAAAACACAATATTAAAAGCTCAGAATCAGTATCAGTTAGCAATGTGGTACATACTTTGTTTTAAATATTATTCGAGTCAGTATTTCAGTGATTGTCATGTTTTGTCTCATATCTGTATAATTTGACTTCCTGCCTCTTCCCTCTCCCTTCCTGCAGCAGCAGCTCTTCCTCTTCCTCCGCCTCCTCGTCTTCCTCGTTTTAATGCCAGCAGTGAGAGGACCTCCCATGTCCATGGTGGGATTCCTAATTCACCAAGTCCCAAGTGGTGCAGATTAATTATAAATGAACGATACGGAGTAAAGCCCCGTGGCCTCAGGGAGATGCTCCCATCCTCTTCCATGAAATATATATGCAGCTTAACTCTTTATTAATAACATATTTATAAACGGATTATTGCTTCTTAGAACGGACATTCCTGCAGGAAATTCCACTTTGCTAAAGAAAATGAAGAGAGATTAAATTCAGAGCTATTATCTAGAATTTTTAATACATGTGTGTAACAATTACGAATTGATGTCTGTATGTGTGTATCCAAGTATACCCACATTTATGATGTATTAAGGCTATAATTCAGAATATTCTGAATTATTTTGGCCCTCTTAATATTTGGTAGGGTTTATCTGAAGGTAGTTTAGGTTGGAATTCATTTCTACTTTGATTTAATTAACTAAATCAAAGTAGAAAGGGAGGGAAGAGAATATACTCAGGTCCTTTATGTCAGACTGACTTCCTGATTCCTGCAGGAAAATAATTAAAATTTTCTGAAGTGTCAAATCTGAATGAAAAAATAAAGTTGTTCTTGGCAGCTGTAGATCACCACACAACCTATTAACCTCATTTCATTTTATCAAAGTTATTAACTTAGTTTTCATAATTAAACTCTTTAAAGTTTTAATTTAAGCTTGTCATGAGAAAATAATAGTGGAACTGCATTTACAGAATTTAAACAGATGATAATACTAATACAGTAAGGCAGCAATTTTTTTTTGCAAAGTTCTTGCAAACCTCCCTTTAAAAGAAGGAGAGGTTTAATACCATAACTTCTATTAATGGGGCTGGGTAAACTAAAGTGGCAGTTTTTAATTTTTATCTCTGGTGAAGCTAAACTGACAATTTAAATGACCAGAAAGAAGAAAATCCCCAAAAAAAATACAGTTAAAGAAGCAGTTATAGTTTTTGTTGTACATCAGATGTCGTCTGAAACACAACTTATAATAAAATAAAAAAAATAATAGTAAAAATATTAGACTCTGCTACAGAAAAACTTTTTTTAAACACAGCATCTCTTCCAGTTTAATTGTCCAGATGTAATCCTAAGTATTTGCATGTTTCCACCATTCCACTTGGCTGACGGTTGATGACCACTGTAAAGACAGTTGGTTGTCTCCTTACAAAATAGAAACTCACACCAACTTACAAAATAGAAAATTTCATCTCTGTATGCTCGGTCGTCACCCTGAGAAATCAGGCCCAGATTTGGTTTTTTATAAAATAATAAAAATGATCTGGACAGTTTTTTTAGAAACATCTGGTGCTACGAAAATATTTCTGCACATTTACATTTCTGGTGAAGCTAAACTCACATTTTATTTTAGTAGAGAGAGGAAAATTGAGGATAAAACAGGTAAAAACACAGCTTCATTCATTTTTGTGAGATCAGCTGTCGTATGAAAACAGGACGTGGATGTTATAAAAAGATTGAGACAATTTTAGAAACTAGAAACTTTTAGAAACAGTTTTAGAGACTTCTGGTGACACAAAACGTTCTCCACACGGTAGTTGAAGATAAACTTGAATTTACAGATTTTCTGAGGGACTGAACATAATGCTGATATACCTTTTTAAACCATATTTCTTTTTATTTGATTTTTGTATTTGAAGCACTATTACTTTCCTATTGATAAATGTAAAACTGTAAATTGGTGACTGTGATTAAAGTGTTTTTGTAAAAATCTGAATAAATCAAACCAAACCATAAATTAAACCAATAATGGGGTTCCAGTGACTTACAAATTCTTTTATGCTATTCTAATTTATATTTTAAACATCATCCAAAATTCTTTGGACATTAGTCTGTATATCACACGTACCAACTTTCATCTTTATTCTAACCCAGAGGGCAGCACCAGTAAACGTGTTGAGTTCATTTACTCCTTTTTCATAACCAGTATTGCCGTGAATTCACATCCATGCTGATATTAGTCACAGTCCTCTAATTCTAGTGAAGGAAAAACAGGCCTGAAAAGATGTCAACTTTAATCCGCAATAATGTGAGAGTATCACATTTCTGGGAGGTGTGAGGAAGACAGAGTGGAGAGAAAAGGATTTGGCCAAGTGGTCAACAGAAGGAGTGTTGAAGGCCTTCATGTCCCCCCCCCACAGGGTGTTAAAAATTTCCTCTGGACCGCCAGACGCCTCGTCGCCTCCGGATGCCCCACACTGACGAAATAAATTTTAAAAAATCTGAGAAATAAGTACTATGGGCTGTTTGTCAAACTTCATAGAGACAACATGAAATCTGGTTTCCATCATCCTAACAGAGACAATCAACGTCTCGTATTTACTGGTGAAGAGGTGAAATGGATGGTACACTTACAGGATTGTATGTTTAGCATGCATCACTCTAATGCTACGTTTATGTTGTTAATCTTCTTTTAGCGACAGTTTGGAAACATTTGGGAACTGAGAAGAAAAAAAACGATTAAAAACTGTCCATTCTTAAATAACGTTGGATTTCAGGTCCCATCATGCTCCAAACAGCTTTAAACAAAACCTCTCCTGAAAATGATGTTGTCTGCTTGGCCACATATGTTAGCTCAAGACCTTTATATGTAAATAAATTAATTCTCTAATAATCTCTGTAGGGAAATAACTTTTTTTTCCACCCTAAATAGTCACACGTGGGGTGCACCATGAGCAACTTGCTTTGCTCAAAGGCACCACGGCAGTGCTCAGACTGACACCTTCCACCACCAGTTCAGTGTGTGTGTGTGTGTGTGTGTGTGTGTGTGTGTGTGTGTGTGTCGCTGGCCAATGAGCTGCATCCACACACCCTGCCGTGTTCCATGCATCACTTTGAGTTATTGGCCAATGGTTGATGAAGCGTCCAGTCGACTCCTTCTGGGCCCGTGTCTCAGACCCCGCCTCCATCCCGACGACGCACACAGTCGGACATGAGAGATGGCCAGTCAAGCAGCGTGGGGGGGCACGACTGTGAGTGTGCCCCTCCAGAATGTTGGTTAAATGTATGATCCTGTATGGTTATTATATGACTGAATGAACAAAGACCACTTTATCAGGCAGGTTCCAGACAGGATCACATTATTAAAATCCTGTCAGGACAACAGTCAGAGCTTCAAACCAACACCGTTACCAACTCAGGGTGTAGAACATGTTGGACGACTGATGATCAACACATTTTGGCAATCTCTTCTCTCTGCTGCTGCTTTCCAAAAAGGCTGGAACTGAAGACATGCATGGAATGGGCTGAAGTAGCCAGGACTGATTTGGTGATGGAGTCTCCAACTGGACTCAAATCAATCATTTACCTTCACAACTGTGTCTGTTTTGCATTATGTATCTTCAGATATACAGACATGCTGAGTGATAGTCCTCCAGCTCCTCCAGTGGTGGAGGGAAATGTTTTCTAGCCTGTCGACATCTTTTTAACCCTTTCTGGATGGACATTTTCAGTCCATCCTGAGGGGGTTTGAGTGAGGTTGAGGTCTATTTGACCCCCAAACCAAACAAAATCAAACACTAACAACTTAAAGTTGAAATGAAACATCTTTGTGGTGAAATCCTGACATGATGATGGACATCTGTTGGTCTGGACAGGTGTGAACACAGGTGTGAATACTGTGCGTATCTCTCTGAATGAGAGAACCCTGATAATCTGCTGTTGGAAGTGGATGGAGAGGAGTTGGGGGCACTTGGTGGTGGGGTTTTTTTTTTTTGGTGGGAGGGATGGCTAGGTGGAGGGAGGTGACATTTTGTCATCTGCTTAGTGATGAGGTCCCTTTAGGGGGCTAATGAGTACCAACATTTTTAGTGATCAATAAATCATGCCTTATTGATTTCTTTCTTCTGCTCTATTTAAGCTTCACCTCTGTTCTCTGAAAGTCGCGGAACAAAGGAGGAGTAAAGGGAAGAGAGACAGGGAGAGAAAGACGAGCATTAGGATGAGTTTATTTATAAAGAAGGTGAAAGAAAAGTTAAGAGATAAATATTTAATAAGGTTTACATGAATACAATTGAGTTCACATCAAAAGATCACACTCGTGAAACAAAACTACTTGACTACAGATTGAATGTTGGTGTACAAAATAATAAAGTAAAGAAAAGATAAGTAGAATGCAGGCATCATCTATGTTTAATAAAATTCTAAATCATCATAAATCTCCAAATTGCTTACACACAAAACATTTACTTTGGTGGTAACTCCCTGTTGAATCAAGGCAAACTTTAACTATATAACTGTTTAACCTTAACTTAGAAAGAAGAAGTGGTTGAAGGACAGTCAGAGCTGTGATCACTAGCGCTGTCACTACTGTTCAGGAATGGTGAATAGTGAATTACATGTGTTTATGGTGGTGAGTTGATCTGTTCTTGATTTGTCCTGTTTATATTTGTGGTTCCATGGATCTCTTTTATGGATGGGTGGAGGGCAGTGTGTGTGTGTGTGTGTGTGTGTGTGTGTGTGTGTGTGTGTGTGTGTGTGTGTGTGTGTGTGTGTGTGTGTGTGTGTGTGTGTGTATTATTTGTGTTGTTTAATCTTGGTTTGATAGTTAGGTTTTCATAAACCTGATGTATTTTTGCATTTGCCCAGGGACTACATACGGAAATTAGCTTTAAGCTATATCTGGTCTGTGTAGCGGAGGATCTCCGTGACAACACCCCCCCCGCCCCATTGCCTCTGTAGACACGGTGACTCATTTCATTATTGGATGTATTTTGGTAAGCCAAGTTTTCGGTGTAGTAAGAAGTCTAAATTTGTACTGTTTAACCTAAGCTCTAAGTTAATCAATTGTTAGAAGAACACTTCTGGCACTCAAATGAATTATTTAGTTATTTAATAGCATTCAGTTAAACACTGAAAGCTTAAGGGATATCAGATGAGGAGAAATGTGTTGCATGGCAGACATAACTAATACACAATCAGATAGAGATGGACTCACAAAGTGCATTAAAAACCAACACAAGAAAGACCTAAATGCAGACCGGCCCACTTATCGAGACCGGCCCACAGTACAAAAATCTGATAGAGAAAAGAAGAACAATTAGATTAGTAAGAAATAGTGATATATATATATATGGAAAAAATAAAAGTAAAATAAAAGATATATTGTTCAATAATGGAAGAAAATAAAGAAATAAATCTTCACCAACTGGATGGAAACATTATATATTTCTCATACAACAGTCAATATTACTCTCTTACAATACCAGTCTTCTGCTTCATGTCAGGACAATGTGAACAAACTGGATACACCCGAAGAAAAATAGTTAAAAGAAAATGAGTGATATTGTTAGTTAAATTGAAGGGTAACAATTACAACTGGAACACAAGAGATTCAAAGTGAGACCTCTTCGGGATAGATGGAGAGATTGTAAGATTTCACTGTGATCAGGCGGGCATGTGGTAGTTCTCAACTTTATTTATTTGATGAGTCTTTTTCTAGCAAAAGATTGAGTCCAAATTAGTGTCAAATTCAGTTAACATATTAGTTTTGAGCTTTTGGATGACATTTTGATTTAAGAAAGACTGGTTTACTTCTTGAAGACCAGGTTTAGTCAGTAGACGGTAAAAAATTCTTTTCTGCCTGTGAACAGTTGAGCCATTCTTAGTTGGCTTGATTTGTAATTGTATGTAACTGATTATAATTAAAGCTATTGGTTTCAAATAACACAGCTGAATGAAGATCCAACAACTCTTCAGCAGCGATATTTTCAGACCCCTGGTAGTCTCTGTCACCATTACCACAAGCGTGCTGCATGGACTACAATAATCATGTTTGGTGCTTCGCTCCAGTTGTCGCTCATAAGTCGGGTCCTGTCTGGACACAAACGTGTTGTGTGTGTGAGTACATGATGAACCAAAAGGCCAACACTAAATATGGAGATGTTTACATTAAGGCACTGTAGGTTAATGGCTGTAGACAAAAGCTTGAGTGCTTAAAACGTCTTCTCTCCCCACCGTGTTTCTAACCAGTCCCAGTGCAGCGATTAGCCACATCCTGAGGGAGAGATGAGTTAGCAGAGGCAAACTCTCTCTAATGAGCTAAGCTTTGCCCCTCTCTCCATCTCTCTTGTATTGTCCCCTCCCAACTCTGTTCAACCCCCCCGAGGGGTGGAGAGGTGCTCCCGAGAGGGGTCCATAGCACACCTGTTCTTCTACACCCCCTTCCAGTATTCAGTGCATTTCTGCACTACCTTGTTGATGAGGGTGGTAGTCTTCATCTCCCAACTGGGACCAAAGCCGTGTCTGTTTTCCTTTCTTTGTCTTCATCTTCTCCTCC
This sequence comes from Antennarius striatus, assembly GCF_040054535.1. Taxonomy (NCBI): domain Eukaryota; kingdom Metazoa; phylum Chordata; class Actinopteri; order Lophiiformes; family Antennariidae; genus Antennarius; species Antennarius striatus. The sequence goes on from NC_090792.1 coordinate 1,239,837, forward strand.
ATTGATTTTTTTTGTTATAATTTATGAGATGCTTTCCCTTCTTCCCACTCCTTCACAATACAATATGTCTTTTTTTTATCACTGGGAAGGAAAAGGTTTTATTGTTCATCGAGTGTATATTGTCTATTCATATCACAGTCAACAATTATAGATGTAGTTAAAATGAAATAATGCTGGCAGGCTGCAGTTGTGACAAAAGACCACCTGGCTCCAGTCTGCGCCCCCCTCCCCTTCTGTTCCCCAGATAACACCCCCCTCCTGTTAATTAGGCCAAATTTTTGTTTACATAACAAACTTCAGGGTCGCTGATGTCAAACAGCATCTCGGGACACGGAGGACATGTGTAAGGGCCAATCGGGTGGGGTTATGGGCAGATGGGTGTGTGGGTGAGTGCGTCGGTACAAAACACCGTACTCGCTGGCGTCAAATTCCCAGAAGCCATAGGGAGGACACGTGCTTCGCCATAGGGCAGGACAAACATGGGGGGGGGGGGGTGATGCATTTAAGTGGAACTTTCCTGCCACCCCCAGGGGCAGAACAAAAAGATATGCGGCACACATTCAAACTGTTAATAGTTTGACAAAGGTGGTAAGAGCCACAAACTAACAATAACAGGTTTTGGGGGATCTCGCAGATCAATCAAGTTTCAATCAATTTTTATTTATAACGCACTTAATTATGGCAACAGAAATTTCAAAGTGCTTTGACAGACAGAGAAACCCAACAGAACCCTCCAGAACATAAGAAACCGCGGTGGGGAAAAACTCCCTCATTGAGGAAGAAACTCTGGCCAGGACCCAGACTTTTTTGGGCGACCCCCTTGACCGGTTGGGTGGAAAAGAAAGACAATGAAGATAAGGACAGGGTCCTTTTGGTCCCCCGGAATCCCCGATAATATTATGAATTTGCCACCAAAGCAACACAGTCGGGTCTTGCCTTAGAGTTTAACATCTAATGATCAATTTGACTTCATTTGAATTTATGCAGAGATTTTACAGTAACACCGAATGACACGGAGAATAATCACAAACGATGGACCTTCCCTTTTTATGAATTTTTAGTTAACTGCTTCCAGATGTAAAGCAAATATTAATATATTAATCAGATTGATTAATTCGATTGATTCAGACTCTTGTCAACAAATCATATAACAGCAGCAGGCAGACATTTGCTGGTTGGCTGCTCTGCACCAGGGAATAAAAAGTTGGAATCAAGAAAAGAAGAGCTAGAATACTCTTACGGTAGTTGAGCAATGCAAAGTAAGTAAATAATAAATAAACAAATAAATAAATTAGTACAAATCTTATATTTAGTCATTATTGAAATAAATTAGTGACAGTATGTTTCCTTCTAACGAACTTCACCCACATGAGACAGTAGTAGTTGCCTGTAAAATTTTAGTAGCAGTAATAATCGGTTATAATAATAGTACTAGTAGTATTAAAGTGTTAATATAATTGTAAAGTATTGTATTATTTTCAGTTGCAAATGATGTCTTGATGATTCACTGAATACTTGAGAGAAGTGATCGATGATTCAGAGTTCTGGAACCGACTTATTAGACCAGTTTAGCCAGAAAATTTGATTTTGGGTGAAATTGACCCAATTGATTGACACTGATTGATTGACACTGGTAATATACTGTATATACTGGTAATATACCCAAGTGAGAAGCAGACTTGGTCAAATCTGAAGGAAGAATTTCACTTCTTATTTGTTGTATTAGCAGATCTTAGTGAGACTTTAGTGGAGTGAGTCCAGCGTTATGACTGATGGTTATCGTAAAATCAATATTATAAATAATAATAGAAGATTTTCTTAAAGATAGGGATCTAAATTGCTATCCCTTTAAGGTAAGCCTGTAGCAAAATTTAAAAAGAATTAATTTTAACATTTATATTTGTATCTAGGGGAGTACACCATTTTAAAAAATGTAATCATAAAATAAATCCAAACAAAGATAGGCCTATCTGTTAATGTAAATGAGCCAATCCCTCCAGTTTCATTGGAAACACCCGGATATGTGATGAGTGACAACTGCAATGTGTTGCTGTTGTCCAGCTGCTCAGGTGTGCAGTGTTGAGGTAGTTTGCAGGCATCACATAAAATAAAAGGGCAAGTTCTTGCCAGTCAGACATCCATCAAGGGTGTGCCCCAGTGGGCCAGCGTGGGTCCATAATCCCTGGAAGTGTCCTACGGTTCTCGTCCCACCTCCCTCGCCCCTCGATACCTCCCTCTACACATCCCTTCCCTCCATGCTGTTGTTTTCCTCCTCTCCTCTCCTGGCGGGGAGTGTTTGGACCATGCCGTGTGACCTGGCTGCCAGGGGAGGAATCCAGGGAGGGGCTCTGGGGCCACAGATGAGGCCTAAGCTCAATCTACCCCCCTCCATTCGGCCTCTCCCTCTACCTCCCCTGGGTGCCAACTTCCCCAAGCCTCCTCCTCTGCATACCCAGCAGGCCAATCAAGCCCTATCTGTGTGCTGTGCAACCTGAGTACCGGGGGGGGGGGCAGTGGAGGGTAAGAGCAGGGACGGCAGGCCAAGGCCCCATGTGGACCGCTTGTCTCTCTGAAGCCTTTCCAGGATTTGTGTCACCATCGCCACCACGTTTAATTACCTCACTCATCTTCATTAATTCATGGGGCTTCTTAATGCCCTGCAGGACAGAGATAGATAGAAAGGGTGGGAGAGGCAGGATGGGGGGGGGGGGGTATGTCACTTGACTTAACAACAAGAATAGAGGCAGCAGACAACAAAAACAGCAACTCCAGCAGCTGGAGCTCAGGTTCTGGAGCAGCAGCTCGGTGACCCGGACGTCCCTCAGGATGCTCATCTAGGATCTGTGCCAGTTGAGGGCTGGAGGACTCCAGGGTCAGTTTGGCCATACTAGACCTTCTCAGGCCCGGAGACAATGGAAAACAAGTCCCTGTTGTCTGGATAAATAACACCTGTGAGATTTAATAGACTCTTCCCATTTGAGGCACTTGGGGTTGTTCTGTGGACAAAGTGACCATAATCACATTAGAGATTAGATTCTCAAATGTTGGTCGCAAGTGACTGGAAGTCAGACCACTGGGTAACAGATGGATGTCTAATGGTCCCATTTGGTCATGTGTCTGTGTAGGGATTCAACACAAATCATTAAATAATCAAATTCTTTGGTTATTATTAATGTCGATAATGACTTTATATTAATCTCTAATGTAATTATGATGCGTCTCAACACATCATAATTTCAATTGTCACCATTAAGAGTCATGATTCCTGAAGCAAAGCAGCACAGCGGGCAGAGCTGTGGCCTCACAGCGAGAGGATGACCTCTGGGTTCAAGTCTACTTGCGTGGCATTTGGCGGTTCTCCTCATGGGGGTTCTCTCCAGGTTCTTCTCTCACACCTCCAAAAACATGTAATAGACAGGTGGCCCTACAATAACATGATGATTCATCCAGGGTGTACCCTGCTTCATGTCAATGGGAGTAGGGTCCAGGCCCCCAAAAATTTAGATTGGATTAGTGGTGAAGAATGAATAAATGACTTATTTCACCTCTCTTACAGCATTATTTGTCCGGTAAAACAGCTTTAGCTTTCTCGTGGTAGAATTAAAGTAAATATACGATTTCATTACTCAACAAGCAGTGAAATCCAAATGCCTCCACACTTTTCAGATCATTGTGTAAATGAATCTTGAATTTCACGTCTAAGAAAGGATGGATCAGTGTGATCTTAAATATACTATTTAAAAAATCACATCACAGTTTACACAAACAGATAATATGACAATCCATACCTGTCTGCATTTTATAAAAGAGGGAGAATCTCCTTCGAAATGTTTGTCCCTAACCCCAACTCTAACCCTGACGTGATTTTTTTTAATCAATCTTTCATTGAACTTTTTTTTTGTTGTTGTATTTTTTAATTCATTCACTGCCATTGATATCTAATTGGATTCCAACCGTTCACACAATACCTACCAGTAACAACTCAAGGGAGGAAGATGATGGAGTGAAGAGGAGCCACGTAGCATCGCCTTAGAAGCAGGTGATTTGGTTCGGTGCTCAGGAGGTCAAAACAAAACAAAAAACAAAACATATGTTTTTGCTAAATGTAGATTGAACATCGTTATATACTCATAAATAAAGTGAGATTTATATAAATTCTTGTTTACCATCAAAAGTCCCGTGTTCAATGTTGGTTGTTTGATAGAAGGAAAGCACTGTTGAGATGTTTGAGATGTCAATAGAGCAAAACATATTAGCATCAAGATCACGGCTCTGCTTGACACAACTTCACAAAAAGCTTCCCTGTTTTTCAGTGATGTGATTCAGTGAGAAAAAGAGAGAGAAAGTTTCAGAGAAAGTTAATTTATCACTAATCAGATCTCGTACTGAGAGAATACCTGCTGGACAGGTAGGGGGCTGACAGGTCCAGAAGATGACCACTAAACAGTTCTGGAAGATAGACGCAGCAGCTCTGAATGAAAAGGGGGAAGAGGACGATCAGGGAGCACGAAGACGACTAACAATAGAAAAGATAAAACACTCAGGACCAGTAATGAGACTGATGAGCAAACAGGAAAACAGATGAACGGAGAACTGATGGCGATGGAGGTGGGACTCTACACGGGGCTGTTCCAGGGTGGCTTTGTTCCCTCCTCTGAGATCCAGGAGTCCCCTGGTTGTTTGCAGGGACATGGGGGCTCCAGAGAACTGAAAGCTAATACTGCAACAGATGTGTTACACTTATGCTGCCTCCCAGCATTAAAGAAGCCCTGTTTGAAACTCAGATAAACTAAAATGTCATTTTTACAGCTTTTTACAGAGGTACTTTACACGTAGTGATTTGGTCTACTCACAGCGACTGAGAACTGTAATTGTGCTTTTTTTTTCTTATTTATACATCAATAATTCCATCGGTTACCAAGTATAATATCAAGTGATTTAATAATAATAATAATCTAATTTAATATTGAACAAAAGTACTGTCAAACTTAGACATTTATTCAAATGTACTTGTTCCCAGTAACAGTGGACCTGAACAGAATCAGCGTCTCACTTTGTTTGTGCTGCTTGGACCACAGCATCAGCAGCTCTGACTCTTGTCTTTCATAGATAAACTGCCAGCTACTGTATGGCATGCATACTATAGGCTTTCAACTGCATTCTGGGAATTGTGTCCAAAAATACCATTTTAAAAACATTTTAGAATGAAATCAGAACTTTTCTTGCTAGAGAGAGAGAGAGAGAGATTTGATTTTTCAAATTGCGTTTATTCATGAAAGCCAAATAACAAGATAATCACGACACAGAATCCAAAAGAATCACGCAAAAAGGAATTCACATCTCAAAAAGAAACACTGGTAGGATTTTCAACAGTACTGTGTCTTCCTGAACAAAGAGAACATCTAACTTTTTAACATTTATCAAAGTAAAAACAGAGGCTCTTGTCTCCACGTCCCCTGCTCCATTCATATTAAAAGTACTTAAAACACAGGTTTAAAGAAAAGCAGACAGAATTCAAAAACCAACAAACTGTTCTCCCCATTATGCTTTTTTACTCTTATTTAAATTCTAATATAAAGATTTATTTCTCTTTTTTAATATAAAATAACAACATGGGCACGAAAAATTAGACCAGTTCTTCTTATTATTAGAGTTTACAGATTGTTTATGTGTTTTTCTACATAAATCAGGGTATGTTAGTCTCACACTGGTGTGTTTAACGGATCATTTCTAGATATCAAATAGAAAAAGTCTACATGTGTGCTCGTTACAAAACGGTAACTAGTAATTTAATTTCAAATCAAACAGACATATGTGTTCTGTGTTTGATAAGGCTGCTTGTGGATGTGTTCTTAATGTTCACTTGCTTCAACACTTCCAGGGTTGGATAGGGTTGTGCATGGAACCCTGACCTGAACCCCAGTGAGCTGTGATTGAACCCCAACTTCTGCTGGAACAATGAGACCACCTGATAAACTCATGAAGAAATGACTTACCTCTCACCTCTTGACAAGGTAAGAACATTTTTTGGTCTCCAAGCCTCAATATCCAGCAGGAAATCACACAGATATGACAAAGAGCTTCCATGATTGTCTGGAAACTGTTAGTTCAACCTGAAGGAATTGATTCCTAATGTCAATCTATCCAGTCTAACAGCATTTCTTCTCCTCCCTGATGTCATCCATGGCTGCTTGTACTTGTGATGAAGAAATTACCATTGTGTGGAGCCTCTACACCACATGTGTCAAACTCAAGGCCCGGGGGCCAAATGTGGCCCTCCACATCATTTTATGTGGCCCACGAGAGCATAAAAGGTCAGCGTGACTAAAAATTGATAGATACAAAAGAAAAGTGTGCTCTGACCAAAAACTACATTTCCCACAATGCAGTAATTCAACCCATTTTAACTCTGACTAAACGTTGTGAACAAAGTTAATGTCCTAACTTGTGTCTGATGTTATTTTTCTTTATTGATTGATAGTTTGATCCTTGATCGATGGAGTTCTGTGGGTTTAATAACCTGACAAATTAAAAGGATTTATGTTAGAACAGAGAAACAAACAAACATGTTTTTTTTTCTGTGCGACTCTAATGTTTGTAACTTGAATAAGTAATAAATTCAGAGTTATTTAAACTTAAATTAAACTGAACTTACAATTAAAGTTTAAGTTAAGTTGAATAGGTAACTTGATTAAGTAATAAATTCAGTTATTTAACATAAAGGAGCAGTTATGTTATTTTACATTACATTGAGTTACATTTAGTTACATTTATTAGTTACATCTGGCCCTGTGAGGACAGCCGTTATGCTGATGATGTGTCCCTCGGTGACAATTTGACACCCCTGATCTACATAATACACGTCTGAAACAGTAACAAACCAATGGTAGATTTGACTCAGAGCTATCTGTGGTCTGCAGAGGAGAGTGTTTGCAGACTCTCATCCAGCCGTTTTCTGGCCTCACAGGACCTGTTTTTGAATTTGTGATCAAAAGTTGGAGAGAGGACCACCACTGATTCATGGCCTCCCAAACATCTGCTGTCAGATCGCCCTGAATTATTTATGTGTTGATCCAACTGAATGTGCGTATTCCTCTCCTTTTCACTTCTGAGTTCATCTGCAAGTATGTGTGTGTGTGTGTGTGTGTGTGTGTGTGTGTGTGTGTGTGTGTGTGTGTGTGTGTGTGAAAAAAAATAAAATGCTTCAATCAACAGCAGAAACAACAACAACAACAACAAATGATCTGCTGGCATACGGGATCGCTGTGCCACACAAATAGAGCTGTGTGAAATTGTTCGCACACAAACACACACTTCACACACACACACACACACACACACACACACACACACACACACACACACACACACACGATCCACTCATTCTAGCAGCGGGGCATGCATTTCCGGCAGCCGTTTACATCCAGTGTATTTTCACACAGGGCCTTATTTCAGCTCCAACGTGGTCGCTAAGTGGTGTATCTCATTAGAATGATTTAGATAAACTGGAAATGATATTAAGGTAATTTCAAAAAATTCTATCAGTGGTTTTATCCTCCCAAATGATCATTTTAGTCCTGTTTGTAATGGCTATGAAATTGTTAGTGGGGTTATTCATTTCAAACTGTGTTAAGCACAGCACGCGCTGCCATTAGCTCAGGGTAGCGCTGGAATACTTGTGCTTACTGAAATGAGATCGCACGAGGAAACGAAGCCATCAAGCAGCAACGCCGCCATCGATCAGCCGCCTCCGCTTCCACCCACACCAACTGATAGAACATTAAGAGTCCAAGTTTGACAAGAAGAGAGCTTAGCGAGCTAGGTGAGTGTGACAATGGAGTACACAATGGAGTACACAATGGAGTACACAATGGAGTACACAATGGAGTACACAATGGAGTACCTTTCTATTTGTATATTGGTAGGTTATTTATTACTCGTTCTATTTGGTGTTGGTACTACTTTCTATGTGCTGGTGCTACTTTCTGTGTTCTACTCTACTCTTTCTCTCTCTCTCTCTCTCTCACACACACACACACACACACACACACACACACACACACACACACACACACACACACACACACACGAGGTTAAAGCTGCCACTCATTCATTTTCACTACCTGCTAAGGACGCAGTTGTCGTCAACTCATTTGCTGATGCGATAACAAACTTTCCACCACTCCTCTCAGTATTACCCCACTGGTGGTAACAGCCACACAAAGTGGTGTAACCCCCCGCCCCCGACACTAAATGTGATTGATTAGGCTCAGTTCGTTGACCCGGTTCAATTCATCTTGGTAGTCGGAGTCAGATCTGTGTTTTTTGAAAGTGGAGGTGGGGGGGGCGGCACGCCGGTCCCCCGGCATCTATTTGCTTTTAACCGCTAAGTCATTACAACCTAATACATGTAGATTGTGATGTGTTGTGGGGGGGGGTTGAAATGGGTGAAAGGAAGATCAGTGGAGTGTTATGGAGGCGAGCAGATGCTCGCCTCTGGAGTTATTACATACAGGAATGATTAGTGTCGTGTGTGTGTGTGTGTGTGTGTGTGTGTGTGTGTGTGTGTGTGTGTGTGTGTGTGTGTGTGTGTGTGTGTGTGTGTGTGTGTGTGTGTGTGTGTTGGGAAGCGCTCGCAGAACTGATGGAAGGCCTTCAAGCTTGGAGAGGCCAAGGAAAAACAAAACAAAACAGTATTTCATTTGGAGCTCATTTGCATATTTTATGAAGAGACTTGAAGCGTGGAGGTTGGAATGGAACTTGATGGGTAAGTGGTGACAGGAGATTAGAGGTAGTTGGGTTAGCAACAACTACTAACTAACCAACCAGTGTGGCAGGTGAGGACTGGTCATGTGACCTAGATGATGCAGCTCGGGGATGAATAAGACACCTTTAAAATCCTCATTTTTAAGGTAATAAAATATATTCTGTCTAGAGAGCAGCTGCCAGAAATTCATATTCCTAATGAGCATCATGGAGAGAGTGGAGTCTTCCAATGGGCTGGAGCTCAGGAGACGTGGATTGAGCGCGCGCACACACACACACACACACACACACACACACACACACACACACACACACACACACACACACACACACGCACACACACACACACACACACACACACACACACACACACACACATGAAGTGTGATTACTTTAAGCATCTGCAAACAAATACATTTCCTCTGTTGCCGTGCAGCTATGTCGATTGCATACAAAATATAAAAAACATTCCCGACAGCACAAAGTTAAGCAGTGCGGGGGGGGGGGGCGCTGGTGGTGGGGAGTTTAGGCATCTCTAACAACTTCCTGTAATTGCGATTTATTGAGAAGGAAGCGGAGGGTAAGGATTTTGAAATTATAAGCTATTATGTACCAGAGGGAGTCAGCGAGGTGGGGGGTTGCCGACATATAATACAGCTGACAAACCCGGGCAAATTAGACCAGGACCATTACAAAAAAATCACTTAATTGCCAGCAATTCTGTCAGGTCAATTGACTCTAATTGGAAAAAAGAGAGGGAATAACAAAAAGGAATATTATGGCAGAAATAAGAACATCGGATGAGGTGAGGAGTCAGGAAACAGGCGGTGATTGGGGACCACAATGCAGCTGCTCCGCTCCTCATCCTCCGACGCCACGCAAGAGCTTTGACTGACATTCTTATTAGTATCTATAGTGATTAACAGCCCATTATTCTGAAAACACATCCCATTAGACAGCTATTCAACCCGCGTTCTCAACTCCTGCAGAAAGGTAGTGCTGTGTAATAGGCTAATATATTGCTGTATAAAACTGTACGTATACCTTCATTTCACACACAGATCATGTCAAAGGAATTCCTAATGGATAATCAATACATACATTTTGATGTGTTATGGTAGGAGAGGTTAGCATTACCTAAACATTATGAGAAAGACATGCTGTGGTTGGAAACACGAGAAGCACCATTCTTATTTCTAAGCTAAACATGTAATGTAAGTACATGCAGCAAATGAACAACTGAACTACAGCCTTACACCCTTATGAGATTTGTGTTCACTTTCACGGGACAGTTTAACTACTAGCATTATCAGCTGGATTTTATTGATATAATATCTGATCATATAACACGTGGTACACAATGAATACTGAGCTAAAAACTAACCATCGGATTCTTGGTAATCAGAGTGAAAGTGTATGGAGATGTTTACCATCCCTTTGTATTTCCTCTCATACTTTGTGCTGTACTGCCTGTTCTACTGCCTCTGTTGTACTTCCTGTTGTTCTGCTTGTGTTGTACTGCCTGTTGTACTTCCTGTTGTTCTTCCTGTTGTTCTTCCTGTTGTACTGCCTGTTGTTCTGCCTGTTGTACTGCCTGTTTACAGGTGGGTCAGAGAGGACTGCAATTCCATCTGTGCTGTATGTCATGCATATACTGTATGCTACATTTGACAATAAAGCTGACTTTGACCTGAAAATACAAATTGTAAAAGAAATATCAGTGACCATTTTTATATTCTTCTTCTTCTCCTCTGGGCTTTTCCCTTCAGGGGTCTCCACAGCCAATCAGTGTCCTCCATCTAACCCTGTCTTCTGCATCCTCTTCTCTCACACCAACTACCTTCATGTCCTCTTTCACTACATCCATAAACCTCCTCTTTGGTCTTCCTCTAGGCCTCCTGCCTGGCAGTTCAGAACTCAGCATCCTTCTACCAATATATTCACTATCTCTCCTCTGGACATGTCCAAACCATCTCAGTCTGGCCTCTCTGACTTTATCTCCAGAACCTCTAACATGTGCTGTCCCTCTGATGTACTCATTCCTGATCCTATCCATCCTGGTCACTCCCAGAGAGAACCTCACGTTGACCATTTTTATAATGTTTTTGTTGATTATGTTTTTGCAATCCAGGAGACATCAGTCAAAATATCAGACAATATTTCAGCGTGTTTGTTACACATTTTGCTTTTGTCACTTGCAAAAGACACTATAGAATGATACAGTATGTTTGTGATGATTGTTTTATTGATATTATTTACAGGTGACAGTAAAAAAATACGTATTTTATCGACCATTTAGGCACGTTATAGTGAAACTTCAAAAAGAAACTGAAGGAATCTTATTCAAAATCTGAGTAAGATTGCAATTTTATTGATAAATCACAATCTCCACACACACCAGCACAAACACACACAGACACACAGACACACACACACACAGACACACACATACACACACACACACACACACACACACACACACACACACACACACACAGTTTTTACATGTTTGACTATTCAACAGAAGCCAGCCGTGTGGTTTCTCTACGAGGTCTGCTGCGTTTGCAGCTCCTATGGGAATCAAATATGAACAAAGGAACGTAGCAGGAATCACACAGACGTGTGTGGAGAGACAGAAGGAACGCATCAGAGGGAAGATGAAGAAAACAGGGACAGGGATTCTGTGACATCTCCGGTTCAAAGTGGAGGAGAGGCTCCATACACACAACACACATTTCTGTTTGGTCACTTCATCATTATTGGGACTGTATCAGCTGTGAGTGACAGTGTGTGTGTGTGTGTGTGTGTGTGTGTGTGTGTGTGTGTGTGTGTGTGTGTGTGTGTGTGTGTGTGTGTGTGTGTGTGTGTGTGTGTGTGTGTGTGTGTGTGTGTGTATGTGTGTGTGTGTGTGTGTGTGTGTGTCTGTCAGTCTGTCTGTCTGTCTGTCTGTTTGTCTGTCTACACAAAATTTCATGCATGTTAAACACATGACAGTGTTAAAACTAATTTCCCCGTTGGGGATTAATAAAGTGGACTTTAATCTTTAATCTTAATCTTGGTAACTACAGGAAGTCTTCAACATACAAACAATCAACTTTCCAACTCTCGGAGATATGAACAAATGCACCGCCATATCCGACTGTTGTCCTGCAGTTCTGCTTCCTACCACAACCCTGGCAGGGGCAGCACCGCTGCGTTCACACAGCTCCAACACGCGTCGACCCCTCTTGTTGTTGTTTGCCTTGAATACTCTACTGTTTATCATGGATGATAAAGAAAAGGCTAACGGTTTACTAATGAATTTAAAACATTAAGTCGAGTGAAATGACGTAAATTTGATTATTTTTCCATGTATTGCTTTTTGAAAACTGACATATAACCGAGAACAACTTGTACCTGTATTTTATTGTATAATGTGTTGTTTTTACGTGCCGTTATTGTGTATGATAAGTCTTAGTGAATAGTACTTTCATATTTAGCCTCCTGGGACCTCGCATTATAATGTCCTCGTATGTGGTCACCAGGCCCCTGTAGAGAAAAATTTAGTATTGTGGTCTAGACTACCCAAAATGTGATGTCCACATATGTGGATGCAAATTATATTTAATTGACCTCAAATGGAGATTAAAGATTCAAATTTATAAATAACAACTTATGAACAATTCAGCTTAAAAACACCCTCAAGGAACCAATTGTGGAAAGTAGAAACGATACCAGCGATCTGCCGGGGAACTGAGGGCTGAGCAGAGTATGAGCAGCATGGTGGCTGACTGACTGATGCAGCAATACAGGTGACAGGAATGAACAGATTGCATGCTGGGAGGTGGAGGAGAATTCTTACATGACAGGAGATGTTAATGATGGGAAAACACTCATGTGGATTGAATAAGCGAATAAACTGAAGTCGTGTCAGGGGTCAGGGGTCATAGCAGGGGCAGTTAAAGGGCGTTGCCTGATCAAAGCTAACGGCTGCATTCCTCACCGTGAGATGTCTTCTGGGGGTGTCAGATCACCTGTTTCTGAGACATTTAGAGCCCAATACAATAACCCTTTAATGCTTTCCCCCTCTGATTTAAATAGTAATACATTTCAGGTTACCAATGCTTTTCTCCTAAAGACACATCCGATGTTGAGTTCACTGACTGATTTCATCTGGTCACTGTTAAGCATAATAGTGCATTGAAAATGCACAAAGAATACATTAGAATACAGTATTCACATTGCTTTTGTACAAAACTGACACCAGTTCACCAAGAAAGATCGATGATGATGAACAGATTTTAGAATTCTGCTGTGAAAATAGTTTAATGGTGAACAAACTGCAGACATGGCTCTTGTATAGAATACAGCTACACAAATACAACAAATTAATGATAATTTTGCTGTGAGTCTGACCTATGGTGGACAGGCAAAAGCTAGTGCTTTTAAAATCTGTTTAATTTCTGGGCTGTCTTTATCAGGCTCCTATAAACACTTATGGCGCCTGGGCTGTGACATACCTTCAACAGAAATATGTCTTGTACAATAAGAGATGATTGGAAGAAGGGAGTAGAGATTTGCCCTGTGTGAACACAAACACACGCGATCAATCCTATGTTACACCTGAGAACATCATTTCTATGCTGTCTCATGTTAGCATGTGAAGGCCGTGCACGTTGGCCAGATGCCTTGGAGTGTGACTGACTTTTGCTGAGCTGTAACAACGTTGTAAATGTCAGAGACAGTTGTTATTCTGCTTATAACTGCCTTACTAGACTTTAATACATTAAACTGGAGGTTAGATAATTCTGTTATGGCACCAAAACAACTTACAGCATGACCGAAAAAACACGTTTGTCTGTTTCTCTGTTCTAACATAAAACCTTTGAATTTGTCAGGTTATTAAACCCACAGAACTCCATCAATCAAGGATCAAACTATCAATCAATAAAGAAAAATAGCATCAGACACAAGTTAGGATATTAATTTTGTTCAAAAAGTTTTTGTAAATATTAAAATGGGCTTAACAATTGCATTGTGGGAAATGTAGTTTTGGTCAAAGGACACTTCCGACCTGTTTATTTTTAGACATTCTGACCTTTTATGGTCTAATGAAATCAGAAGGAGGACAGTTTATAGAAACATGACAACCAGTTTTCTCTTTTTCCACAAAGGCTTTGTTACTGATGAGATCAGAACTCCTGGTTTTTCATAATGCTGAACATGATTGAACATTAAAGACTTAAGATAACATCAGACCTGTCTGATTTTACTGGAAGAAGACAAGAAAAAGTGTGACTTGACTCGAGATGATGAGACATGTCGCCTCTCCGGTGGAACTATCATGATTTTATTAAGAAGGGAATTTATTTGTGAAATCTCCTGAGTTGTTAAGTGATATAACTGATAGAACTTTTCAAAAATCAGACAGACAATGGATCAAAGCACTAGCTTTGATCTATGGTCTCACTCACACTGGCCTTCTCCCTCATCTTTGCATCTTATCCGGTTCCTGAGTGTACAAATGTTCAACTTTGACCTTGCCCTAATTTTCTCAAGGTCATCATCTCATCTTCATCCCCTTTGCTGCCTGAATAATGTGCTTTTATTTCATCTTTCTATCTGCAATAGTTGTGAAGATATTTGGTGGACAAACGGACGAACACACCAACACTGATAATTATATCACTGCTTTGAAGCGGAATGTAATTATAATAATAATATTTGTCACGTTTGATTGACATGGATATTTATAAGATAAGGAATAAAATATAACATTAATTTTATTTGCAGGTGTGTGTCATAGGAAATATAGGCGTCAGTATTTGTCTGTCAAAGGTTTATTTGGTGATTTTTTTTTTAATAATGTGAATCAAATACTTTCTTGTATGTAAAAAAAAATACAGTGTTAGTTTCAAACTACTCATTTTTTTAAATTGAGTTTCCAGCCTCTGATCTTTGGATCGTTGTTATTTATCTTCCATCGTGGGCATGAATGCGAGCCCCTGTCCCTGTGAGAACGTCTGGGTCCACAGGGTTAGGAGCTGGACTGATAATAGGGACTTTGATCAACAACATGGTCAAACCCTAAGAGAGAAATTATTGTCATTTTGTTCAACAAGACAAAAAATAAACCAAATACACCACCATGTACTCCATGCCTGATGCCCTGGCGCTGTGTCTTTCTGTATTTCTAGTGCAAGCACACTCTGCTGGTCTGTGTAGCATCCATAAAGTGTTATAACAGTTAGCACAGCACCTGTACGTCTTCTCTGTCCCTCTGCCGCCTCAAACAGAAACCATTAACATTTGAAACAGGACTGGGAGAACGCCTCCAACTGGTGCTCTGGTGGCACCATATGCTGGTTATTCTGAGGGAAACAGGGCTTTGGAGAGTCATTAATTAACCTTAGTGTTATGAGAACCACCAACATTACAGGGAAATACATTGGAGGTGGCAGTGCGCCCCCTTTTTTTCCTGCCCCGCACTTCAGAGGGGGCCCCGATGGAGCGCTCCGTGCCCCCGCGAGCCACAGTATGTTAATGGAGAAACAACTAATTAGATGTCAAAAATTCATAAGGCCTCTCTTTAATATTGCATATCTATCCCTGGCCTGTCACTTCAAAACAAGGGGGAATGCATAAACAGGGCAATCGCAACAACCCCCCCCTCCATCATGGGACTGTGTGATTCTGATGGGGTCTAATGCTGATGAGAGACAAGAGGGGTGGGGGGGGTGACAGTATGGTTGAAAGTGAAGAAGAGGAAGACAGTTGATAGAACAGGAGGAAAAGGTAAAGACAAAGAGTGAAGAACATAAAATCAAAGAGGGGTTCTTGACGAACCCCCCGGAGGTTCGTCTCCATCACAGCATCGACGCAGCGCAGCCAACAGAAGGCGTGAGGGATCAGTCCTCCAAATTTTACCCTCATCTTTTCCACCTGATCTTATGTTGTGTCATAATAATGTATTATGGATGACAGTCTGAACATTTATTCGTATTATTATACCAGGAGAAAACCTCAGGCTGACACACGATTTTAACCATTTAACCAAAATTAAGGGAGTTAAACGCAAAAAAAATATTTTTAGTGGTTATAGGATTAAAAAAAAAAAATTACTTGCAACAACATGCCTTCAGCTGACACCCTGTCTACTGAATAACTGATAGCATTTACTAATAAAAAGGATAAAGATGTTATTAGACGCGGCGCGTCCAACAACAGCATCGTCGTTGGAGTTATCAAGTGGTTGACTTTTTCTCATCGATGTTTCATTTGAGCCTCAGGAAGATTAAATAGAAAATTTTGTGACATGTTTAACATGATTGTGATGTGGTGATCAGACGGACATCATATTACCCACGAAGGAGAACGATTGGGTCTGCTGGAGCCAAAGTGTCACATCGATGTAACCTTAAACACAAGTTTTCAAAACCTCACGGCAGAATTTACCATAATGATGTGAGGAAAATTTAAAAAGAATGTTAGTCAATTTTATTCTAATGTCCCTCACCCCCCCACCTTCTGAGCTGATGGACAGGATCCACCAGCATCAAACAAGGTAAGACAAATAAGTACATGGAAGTACTTGTTGTTGTACCAGAAGGTACAGGAGCAGCTTCTGTATTCTCCAACACTCCACCAATAAAGTAGTTGAGTTTTAGGACTTGGGTATTGGGAAATTCACCAAGTAGTGACACGATGGTGAATTAGTGTGAGAACAGATTTCAGAAAAGTTGAGTCAGCTGTTATAAATTTCCTCCACAGTATATTTGCGTTGGCTGACATGAAGTATCAGAATTCACTGTAATGTCCTGTGGCCTTTAAGGGACGATCAATCACAGTCAAATTGATTTTAATAAAGGAAATAAAAGAGGATCAAACACTCTTTGATTTCCTATGAAGTTTTGATGAACTTCACGTCGCTGCTGTGACGCGGCATGAAAGTCAATTTGTTCGCAATGGAATTTCCAAGTGAACTATTTCTTTTTTTTAATTAAAAGTGTTACTAAGGTGATTTCTGCATCCATAATCTTTAAATTAGCATTGTTTAGAAATAAGAGAAGTAAAGATGGAACGATGTTGAACAATTACTTGAATTGATTGTAAAAATTCATAGTTCAAATCATAGTTTATTTGTATGATTTGTCTCTCCTTCCATAATTACAGTGAGTGGGGACAAACCCACACTGCAGACCAATATGTTTCATTCACAGGGATCCATTCTCAATTCTATCCAGATTTCTCCTCGTTGTAAAGCATTCGAACCGCTTTGAGGAGGAAAGACAAAATCAAAATCTATTTTTATCATTTATCATTTAAAGAAGGGTTGTTTTAGATGTGATTCCAAACAGGACAGCCATAATATTCACTGTCCACCAAGCTGTGGCCCCCACATACTGCTGTATGGCCTCATATATGTGACAGTGTAGCCCCATGTTTGTTATGACGCAGATCCTTATTGGAAATGAAAGCAACAACAAACAAAAAAAACAGTTGATATTTGTGTATAACATGTATGTATATTAAAATAAAAGGTTGACATTTAATTTGCCTACAAATAAATTTAATGTAGGTGATGGACCCCCCTCCAGAGTCGGGGTCCTGCCCCGAGTTTCTTCCTCAATGAGGACATTTTTCCCCACCACCGTTGCTTATGCTCTGGAGGGTTCTGTTGGGTTTCTTTGTCTGTTAAAGCGCTTCGTAAGGTCTGATGATGTGATTGAGAGCTTTATAAATAAAGCTTGATTGATATGAAGTTACATTTTTGTAACCTCGACACTCAGAATGATCAGAATGATGACAAAAGCTCTTTTTATTAAACCCAAAGCTCTGATTTAAACACTAGTTCATATAAGACATAGACACACACACACACACACACACACACACACACACACACACACACACACACACACACACACACACACACACACACACACATACAGAAAACTACTTTTTTTTCTTGACTTTTTTCCCCATTGCTCTCCATAATGAGGCCTTTTAAGGCGGTCGGCTCCTCTTAAGGTGGACATTGTGAATGCACTGATTCCACAGTCACATTCACTTGGGTATATTAACCCAGAGCAAATTAAAATCACCTGCAGACCTCCGGTCTAATTAGTTTTCGAATCATCTTTAAATGAAAGACGATGAACCGATGCTCTTTGATACGGGACATCTCTGCAGAGCAGCGCGCGTGTGTTTCGAAAGAGGGAATTCAATTTAAAGTTATTTGGTGTTGCCAAACTAATCAAAATATACCTTTCACTCCTGTTCTCTCCCAGAGTCGGTGCAGATAATAAATGTATGTAAATAAGTGGTAAGGGTAGACATTTTGTCACGGCTTGATAGACATGGCTGTCCGTAGTTGTTTATTTTAGGAGATAATCAGCTCTTCTAAGCATGAATTCTTATCTCTCCCCCATGGAAAAAAAAAAAAAAGCAGGTGCAGATAAGGAAAAGATGCAAAAAAAATTTCAATTTGCTTACTTGATGCATCTAAACTCCCCCAGTCAGTCCCAGATAGCAGGTCCCGTTCACGTGACCGCCTCTTATCAGCGCCGGTGTCAGGGTCACGAGGCAGCTGAGGGATCGTACGCCAGGCGGCATTAACCCCCCCCCCACCCCCCCGGAGGGCTTTTGATGCTTTAATTTGCACAAACAAGTAGCTTGGTCCCACTGCCTCACCTGAAGTCAAGCAATTACAGGGAAGTTTTCTGTGGTCCGGGCTGCCCCTGATGAATTTAGATTCCCCCACACCTGAATTATTTTGGTTGCCGGTTGCCTTTCAAAGGGACGACGCTCTCTCTGTTGATAGCAGAGCACCAGTTTTAACATAAAGGCATGAAGATGTTCTTCAAAGCCGATGTCTTACAATGAAATTACTTAAAATGTTGACAGATATGCAGCCGAAAGAAACAATTTACATAACAGGTGCAGCTGGAAAACTTGACAGTTATCTAAACTTCTCGTGGTAAAACTCTCACAAATGGGTTTTTTTTTTTTTTTGGACTCCACTAAACGAGTCCCATCATTAAAAAAGCTCTGGGCGATCTCCAGAGAAGAAAAGGAGTCTGGACTTGGGGTCTCTTCTTCCCATTACACTGAGAAAGATCAGACGCTGCTTTGCTTGCTTCTTCAGGAGGCTGCTGCGACTGACCTAGCACCCCCTAAATGATTCACCCCATTAAAGAGCCAATCAGGTATAATGAAGCGCCGGGGAAAACTGGGACTGATAAATAATTCACTGGGAGTTGTCATCCTTTTCTCCCCATCGAGAAACTGCAGTCACAGAGGAGCAGCGAGACGTCCTGAAGGCTTTTCTGGGCTGGAAAGACTCATAGCGGGTGCCACGTACCCCCCCACCACCACCACCAGTCAACATCACCAAGGTTCCTTTCCTTCTCAGCCTCCCCAACTCCACCTTGGTTCTCCTCGTCTGTCAGGCGTGTGGAGATGGATTCTTTACCAACCCCTCACTTCGGAGGTTTCAAACAGATCTCAGGTAATGAGGGAGCATTTAGACACCCGGATGCTGACAGCTACAAGTGGAGGGATAAGAAAGGGGGTGTGGGGGTGGGGGATTAGGCTACTGTAAAGGAATGGGTACACACACACACACACACACACACACACACACACACACACACACACACACACACACACACATACACACACACAGAAACATCCAAAACCTTGTGTATTGTCACATTTTGAAATACACACACACGAGGATAGCATATGCCCACCTGAACACACACACACACACACACACACACACACACACACACACACACACACACACACACACACACACACACACACACACACACACACACACACACAGCTCCGAGTTGTCAGTGCAGGTGAACAAAGTGAATGGGATATGTGACTGACAATAAAGATTTCTTTTAACATCAGTGAGAGGAAGGTAGGCAAGACCGGGCAAGAATATGGGGGGTGGGGTGGGGGTGGGGGTGGGGTGGGGGGTAGTTGAGACAAGCTGCAGAAGTTTGCATTCCTTCCAGGCTTTATATGCCATCTTTAATGATGAGGCTTCACCTAAGTAGCATCCAGTCAACCAACAGAGGTAGTGCAAAGCCAGAAAAGACCCCCCCCCCCAACACAAACCTGTTATTTCAATCACAGCTTTTTTATTTCCTCTCTTCACCTCCTCTCCTTTTAAATGTGAGTTTTTTAATAGACACCATTAAACTTCAGCTGCTTTCTCCTTCAACTTTAAGTCCCCCACTCTTCTGCTGCTCTTCTAACCCAATTATGGGGGGGCAACAGCAGCTGCAAGGATTATTTCATAATACGAAAACACTGGATTGAGGGGAAAGGAAACGGCGTGGGGTGGCCTGGCGTGACATTTTCACAACAGTTTTAATAATATTTTTGAGCAGTGAGGAGGAAAAAGCACATTTTTAAATGACACTAATGTCTCTCATGTTCCTGGGGGGTGGGGGGTGGGGGTCCAGGCTCACTCACTTCTCTCAAAAGCTGCAGTTTATTACATCCCGCAAACAGTTGCAGATAGAAAAATGAAACAAAAGGCAGATTACTCGGGCAGCAAAGGGGATGAAAAAGAGATGATGGCCTTGACCTTGAGAAAACTAGGTCAAGGTCAATTTTTTTAGGTCCACATCTCTGAAACCTGATGAGATATAATCACTAAAAAAATAGAAAAATTTTCAGGAAGCCAGAGGCACAAAAATGTGTAGTTCAGGGTAAAATGTTGAATTCAGGGGTGTCGCAGGATGTTCCGGTCTCTGAATGACTTGTTTTAGTGGTTGCATCGGAAATAATTTGGAAGTGAACCAAAGATAAATGTCTGAGGAAAACAATACAACATTGGAAAAAGAGTTGTGTGTTCATCTTGGTTTTGCGCCATTATGTTAATGGGTTTGTCTGAGGATAATAACACACACGCTGCCATGAAGCCAAATATGATGATTGAGAGAAAAAAAAAGGTAGTTAAATTTGGCAGCAGTGCTGGTATCTGTAGCAGTTTGTGTTAGTAACCAGTACACAAGAGTGGATGCTGGTGAACATCCAGAACACATCCAAACAGGAACTGAAACAATCTCAGGGCATGCTGGGAAACCCACCAATCTGTTTCCTGACAGACCATAATATGTGTGTAGTTCAGTTGAATTCTGACAACAGTCTCTGATCACAGGTTGAGTTTGGACTCACTGGACCGGGCTTGAATTTTCTTTCTGCACTAAACTCGTCTGTTGAATCAATGATTTTAAATCCATCAATTTTTTTCTTTGTCAAGTTTCGTCTGAAAACAACCATTTTCTTATTTTGTAAAAATGTTATTTTGTGTTTCTGTCTATGGGGACAGATTCTTCCTGGATTGAGCTTTTCGGCCTTCGGTCCCCTTCTCTAACCTTTGGACTACCTGTCATCCAAGTTATCTACAGATTATTTCTTATAGTATATTGGTTATAGCTCTGGTTTCTCATTATTCTTCATTTCTTTAGGGCTTCACTCCCCTAACATCATGACATGACCAAAAGTTTCACTTATCATGATCTTTTTGACTTACATGACCTTTAATCCACTCTACTCTCAAAAAAACTTAAAATTTTGACTTGCTACTTGCATGAATCATAAATAATGAACCAAAGGGTGAGGTGTCCCTATGATCCAGTAGTGTTGTATTACAGATGTGGCATCTGTAGAGACTTCTATTGCACTTCTATGGATTTTGACTGATTTTAGAAGCACTTGGACTGAGGGATAACTAGAATACCAAAAAGAACATTTTATTTTTTATTTATTTTTTTGTAGTGTTGCATATTTTTTTATTGCAGATTAAAATTCACAGTGCTGTTTTATAAATTTGTGGGGTAACTGTGGTCCCTGCACTAAAACCCTTGTTCTTTATGAACATCAGTTACATCAGATTTGAACTTTAATCATTCAGCGCCTCCTTGACTCCACCATCTGATCTGAAGTGTGTGGTCCCGGTGACACCATCAGTGTGTGGCTCAGAATAGAACATGCATTCAACACACGGCTAGCCTTCCGCCAAACACTCAGTTGGTCTCTTTCTATCTAATTGCAAATTAGCACGTTCTTTTGTACAAGCCTCTCTTTATTTATAGACCACCTCTTGCCAAACAGCAGATCCCTGCGCCAGGATCAGATGGAAGTGGTGTGTGAGCTGGCAGCGCCAGCCTCTTGATAAACACAGAGTTATAGTTCGGGACTAATCGACTGATTAGCCAAATAGCTTGTAATGGCTTTTTAAATGAGTGGGTCAAAGCGTGCTGAAGTGCTCTAATTAAACTCTCTGTTGCTCACAGGTTGAATCCATTCTTCACGTCGGATGATAAATGTCGTATCTGGCAGCAAAACAATTATTGATGGAAGGTTTTTTAAATCAAATTCACATGACGGCTCCATTTTCCTCCAATTCAGAAGACGGACTGTTTTCAGTTTCAGTTTCAGTTTCAGTTCCCATGTATCCATTCAGATTTCCTTGCAGAATACCTCTGGTAAGGGTAACAATAAAAACATATATAAAAATGTCTGAAAACATCTGTCTACACAAAGGGATGGTGCTGCAAAGACAACCAGTGTCCCTTTGGTCACGATGCTGTTCACATTTTCATCATTGTGTGACTTGTTGGGCCACAAACCAACAACCAACATCAGGCCAAATTCTATCATTTCTATCTTCCTCAAATCTTACAGTCAAAATTATTGCACATTTGTGATATTTGATAATTTCTTGAGTGACTGCATTGCTGTTGTATTTAGCTCTGACATTGTCTATTAGTGGTACAATAGATGATATTTGAATTGCAAATCCATGATCAAGCGCAGCAAGTCATATATCAAGTTTATATTTTATATGGAAATAAAATTTCAGATTCAAAGTTGAAAGAAAGATGAACTCAAAAATGTTGTTCAGTCCACTTTCATAGATCTGGAGGTCTTGCTCAAACAGACAGAGGATTGTGATGTAAGCACCCCTTAAAAGTTCTGCAATCTGGTGATGATTTCCTGTTTGCCTTTGTAAATAGCGTTAGCTATTGGTTGCTCTTTGTCTTGATTCTTATACAATATGAGCTTGAAGAGAAATTCTGCTTCTGGTAACACTGACAGACCCAGAAGTAACTGTTGTTCAACTTACAATTAAAATTCATTGTTACACTGGAATAGAGTAGAGTAGAACTTTTTTGAAATTATTGTTTTTTTTTAAATTATTATTTTTTTATTATTTATTTAAAAAGAATTATTTATTTAAAAAAATTTCCATCAGGAAAATTGATTTCTCCGTCGCACTACATACAGCACAGAATATATTATTCAGGACCTATGTATATTTTCTCTGACTGTAATTAATGTGGTACTCTATTGTATTGTGACAGGGGTTTGTATGTGAATATTGATCAATAAAATAACCTAAGGCCCCCTTGTCTAACATCAGACATGGATGGATGGATGGATGGATGGATGGATGGATGGATGGATGGATGGATGGATGGATGGATGGATGGATGGATGGATGAGCAGCAATTGACTACTTCATCAGATTTAACAATTTCTATCACCACTTTATTTTCCTTAATGTCTCACCATATGTGATCAACTAGAATATCCTTTCAGCAGTGCACTCTAAAAAATGATTCAAGGATCTAGTAAATGTGACGGTAATATATAGTTATGCATGCTCAATAAAAATTCTGAATATCATCATGATGAGTATTTGATTTGACTACATCAAAATTAATTAGTAAAACTCCAACAGAATATTTGTGTGAAATGGACACATGTAAATTAAGTTTACTTCCTTAAAATTCTGTGTAGGTAATTGAACCAAATCAATTTGTTCAGACGCACTAGAAAATATTACTTCGATTGTACTCATGACTCAGGTTTTGTTTTAACAGATTTGAGAGCTTTCATATCTACTCAATATTTGTAAGTGTAAAAATGTTTCACTGATTGAATTAAGTAACATGCAGTATTATTTTTTGAGTGTGTATCTGACATTACAGCTGAATACCTTTTGTCATGAAACCTTGATGTAGGTATTGTGTTCAGTCCCACACGGTGTGGTTTAGATCTACTCAGTAGGCTCTATGTGGGAGAACACAATGTGGATAAAACAATACAAATTTCTTTTCTGTTTGTCACTTGCAGAAATTTTCTGCAGAACTGCTTCGAGATCTATTCCTTATTCACTCTCTATTTGTTACCACTTAAATATTATTGCAGTTCTTCCCAAATAACTGAAAGTATACTGGTTGTGATCACTTTAAATAAGTGGTGAAGTACTGGACCTGTGGAGATGTTTCCTTCATTCTTGGTAGGACTACAGGCTACAGATTTACAAATTGTCTATTTAAGTTATGAGTATTTCAAGTTAAAATGCTCTTTGAATGTCTTATTCACACACACCCCCCCATTGCGATAAGACACAGATAATAATTGGTAAAACACTTAATTTTCTGTCTCCCCCCTCAAAAGACTCTGAAGCCAAAGAGTCCACTATTCCATCACCAGAATAAAGTCTGATCTCTTCCTCCTGAATGTGAAGTTGAACAAATCCAGCACAGAAATGTCATTGATTGATCTTCTAATTAATGATGGATTATCTGACTGCCAAGCCACACAATGGTTTAACTACTGTTACTAACAGTAATGTTATAAAAAATTGACAATTTTGACAAAAATATTTTATTAATAAAAGTTTTTTGGCTGCTGTTTCCTAAGATTTTTCCATCTTGATACGTCGTGGTTCATCAAGACAGAAAAAGGTCCAAAAAGTTCAGTTGGGCATCTTCACATTTGTTTAAAGCATTAAGAGATGTTTCACTAATTTTGTGATTTTCATTTTTATTTTAGATTGTTTGCAATTAGTCTTCATTATCACATGTTTAAAATGTTCCTATGCTGGCTTTCAGGACAAGAACTGTTTAAACAGGTTATTTGTTCATCAAAGTTTTTTTTCTTTCAAACTAAAAAAAAAAGTTAATAAAAACTTTAAAGGATCAAATAGAAACAAAAATGTTTCAGTTTAATTAGTCAATTAAAAAAATTATATATATATATATATATATATATATATGTATTTATTTATTTATTTCTTAAAGACCCTAGATCTGCTCCTGCCAACAAACACGTTGTCCAGCTTGCGTGACTCTTGGGCCGGTTTGCCCCTCCACGTTCACCTTTAGTATGTACCCCTGTACGTATGTCTGTGTTATTATTGTCTTGTTTTATGTTTTTCTACAAGGGGATAAATGAAGTTGAGGTTTGGCCTGAGTTCAGTTGATCTTTTGATAGGGAAGCACTAAATAGGAGGTTTATTGCATATGAACAGTTGGCTCATTATGAGGAAATGGCCTGACTTCTTATTGGACTTATGACCTCATTACACAACTTGTAAATGTCCTTCTAGCAGCAAGTCCTCCTCACTGCTCCGTGTTGGTTTTTTATTAAATTGGTGTAATAAAGAGTACAATAGAAGGGTATGGTGTTGGTATGGCTCACAGTCAGGATTCCAGTCAGATATAATCACTGGTATGACTGGTAATCACAGCCTCCACAGATGGCATAAGAAGGAGAATGATGGAGGGTTAGTGTTGGAGTGAAAGTTAAAATCTATATAAATGCCAAAAGACAAACAAACTCATGTCTGTAAAGCTACAGGTACATCGTTCATTTGCATTCACTTTACATGTAAAGTTCTCTCTTGTAAAAAAAGAAAGAAAATGAAGTCGAATGTGAACACAGCTGAATTTAATTGAATTCCATTAATATGTTCTATCAAATTTGTTGAATTGCATCATGCAGATGTTGCGGTCATAAATCAAATTTTGACTTATTTCTTCAGGGGGTTACCTCAGTAGTACAACCCTGAACATTCCCCCCATGCCTCATGAGAAAATAGATGTTAAAATTGTATATTTCAATGTAATTTTGATCATTTTGGGTTGACTACATTATTATTAAAAATAAAGTGGGTGTGTTCCAGATGAAGGGGTCCTGGTTTTACTGCCTCCTTTGGTTTCTACAGACCTCTCTAAATTAGTGACAGATTTGAACTCAGATGTGTTCTCTTGATATTAATATGTAAAGACTGAATTAATGATGAAGAAAAAAATATCTTTTATCCATTTTTCTTCCATTCCTCTGTCTAGCAGTCAGTCACAGTGGAGATGGGTTAGAGATAGCAGAGTTCATGTGAGGAGTGTGTGTGTGTGTGTGTGTGTGTGTGTGTGTGTGTGTGTGTGTGTGTGTGTGTGTGTGTGTGTGTGTGTGTGTGTGTGTGTGTGTGTGTGTGTGTGTGCTGCTGTTGTCAGCCCCCTCCCTCCTATTTGAACCACAAAACAAGCAAACAAACAAAAAACAACGGGGATATTAAAGCTCTGTTTGAAGTGTGAGAAAAGTCCACAGAGTTAAAGAGCAGGTAGAGCTTAGGGGAAGGTGGTAAAGGCAGCCGGCAGCTCAGTTCTGCATTCAACACCTATATATTTAGCAAAAATGAAAAGATATGCAAACGAGGTGGGGAGGAATGGGTTTGGAGGAAGCACAACGATCAGAGAACATAGAAGGGGTCGTGATGAGGACGATCAGACCTGAGACAGATTAGAGATTTTCTACCTAATCGTAACATTAAGAAGTAGACGACGAATCAGAATGGGTGTATAAACTTGTCCTTGGACAGCAATCCTTTGCATCAAAAACCCTTCTTTATACAAGATTTGTTTGTTCACACAGAACAAGACAATAATGTCTGAACACAGTGGTATAGGAAAATAACCTGTGATCTCCCAAGAAGCCTTGAGATCCCTGCTTCCATTTCCAACCTCCTGTCTATGTGAGGTAGGATTTTCTCCAGTTTCCTCAACCAAATTATTTCAATTTTTGTTCTAATAATGATTTCATTTACAGATATTTTGCTTTTCTTACAAGTCCAGTTGACTTTAATTTCCATCTGTAATGACTGAATTACTAAGCATCTGTAGACATTCATTGGGTATTTCCTGTAACAACGGAGCCAAAATGACTCAACCGTGTGAGTTTAATAGTCACATCTCCTTTCAGTGTGTCGTGAATATGATGTGGTTATATTATAAAAACATCACATTTAGTGGAACACGACTGATTTAAAACATGAAAACATGTACAGTATGTATTGCAAGCATTATATTGTAATGTGTCGACTATAATATATTATGTCATGCATTCAGATATCTTTTTTTTCCTCTCATGAATAGGGGAATATTTATGGAGATTATCATAGACAAAATTATGTTTGAGACTTTAAAGTTGTTCAGGATGACTTGGTTGGTTAACGTTGGAGCAACAGACATGGCAGCAGATTTACCAGTTTAAACAATTACAAATGATAAATTTTCCTTCGTTGGGAAATTCTTTGAAATCATTTTTACTCAACTTTCAGCGTTTGTTCTTTGCTCATTCCAACAACAACACATTCCAAGTCCTACCTAGCTGTCTGAACTTCATGAAAGGGAATGCTTCATCTCCTTCTTTTTTTTCACTCTCCTTCAGTGGCTGAATACAATAGCTCTCATCTCAGCCCTGCTGAACCCACAAAGCCTGTTGGTGGCTCTAGCAATAATTCACAGCAGAACTAAACAGCTGGCTGCCTGACAAGAGAGTTGCCAAGAGCTGGCAATGAGCGACAGGCTGCTAACCCTTTCACATTTTTAATTAGACCCACACACCCACGTCTTTGAGCCATCGTAAATATACCAATGACACGCCGAGCATCAATTGTTCAGAAATGTTTCCTTACAAAATACTTGCTTTCGCCTTGAAGTTGTGTTTTCCCTTGTATCAAGCTTGAAAGAATATCTTTCACTGTTGGAGGCAGATAAAGACCATCTACAGACGTACATAAACATAATGAAACCTTTCAACAACACTAAAGAAGCACTAACGTGTTGTACATTATCCTTACAACACAAGGTCCTTATCATTACAACACTAGAATCCTCTTCAACCTAAGGAGAGGGTTCAGTTATACAGTATGAAGCCTGTCCCACTGTCTGAGCTATGGGCAGGGCTCTACTATGGGGGTGAGGATATCAACAAAGTCCAGCAAACAATGGGAAGAATTATGGGCAGGAGGTATTACAAGTGTATAATGACTGCAGACACCTCACCATCTGGACACAAGGCGCAGAAGATTAAAATATGATGAGTCTATAGAAAAAGGTGACTGTTAAAAAGGACACAATATACCAGGTGTAGACAAACTACAGCCCACAGGCCATGGACGGCCCATTAGGCTTTGTAATCTGGCCCGCCAAACTGTTCAAACTATATAATTAATTTTATGAAGTAAATGCAGTTGTAAAATACTTTTAATTGTATGCTTTGCTGCCAGTTCAGGGTTCTGTCTGTGAAGGTTCTCATTCATGGTTATCTAGAGGTGTTTGCACCAATCAACTGGACTCATAGAAAGTTCCTTGAAGATGTTCCACTTCTCATCCAAGAGGCTTCTTCAGTTCTGGTGGTTGGTGTTTCCTCAGATTCGAACTCCAGCTCAGCTTCCAACAATCCCAGGACCCACCTAGTGCCAGAAGTTGTCAATGGTGGTCGATGAATGACAAACGGTGGTCACTTTCTTCTGGATTTTTCAAATTAAAACTGATGGTGTCTAAAAACATGTTGAGGTGAGGAAAGACATTTTCTACTTTGACCCTCGAACATTTCATGACTAAGTTTATGCTGCTGATGGTTGGTCTGAGGGGGGCTCTGTTTTGAATTTTGGGAGGCCATATATGCATCAAATGGCATCCACTTTTTTTCATACACTCATAAATACGTACATCGGCCGCTTCCTATAAACTGGAGGATAGCATGGACTAAAATATAGAGATGTTGGTCTGGATGAGTGGAGGGCTTGAGAGGTCACATGAGATCGAGTCAGCTGTGGTCCATCCAAAAGGAAAACTGGCGGTCCGATGCCGTGCAACTTACGTGTCAAGATGTCCGTGGCTGAGATATTATAACTATAATTTCCACATACATGTTCTGTGTTCATATGAATGATGACCGTTCTTTTGTACAATCAGATTGTAAAAGATCTATATAAATACAATCCATTATCATTTACACTTATCCTTTACTTTGGGACTTTGGTTATCCGCGTTACCCTAGAAGATCGACAATGCTAATACACATTGGAATTAACTAATGTGAGAAATTTCTTAAAAGTTTCTTATGAATTTGATTTGCCTCATATCTACATCATTATCCATGCAAATGATGTAGATATGGTTGAGTAATGGGCAGCTCAAGGGCACCTCAGCAGTGCTCAGGAGGTGAACTGACTCCAGCTACCAGTTTACACTCCAGACTCTGGCCGCCCTGGACCTGAATCCGTCACCCTCTGGTCCCCAAGCCAAGTCCTTTCACCCATACATTTTCTAGTTGGCCAGACAATCACAACCGTCATGTTAGAAGTTCAATGTCTCTGTGAATCTGTAAACTGGAACTGCAAAGTCAAAGTAAATCCTCTTTCCTCTGAGGGACACACAACCCCCTTCGCTGACCCAGTGTTACCAACAAATATTTGATTGGAAAAGCCCCGCGTGCCAGAGAGGGGGTCTGTCATGTCGATGACAGTTGTCCCTGTGAGCTCCTTTTGTGCATTTTTAGGGTTACGTCCACACCAGCCCACCCCCTAAAACAGGATTGTGAGGCCTTTGGCATCAGGCCCAGATGGAAACCACCACAGGGGCATTGAGGGGGGTGGGGAGAGGGAGGAAGGGAGGTATGATGTTGCCTGACATCAGACTGGCCTGAGGTGTTTGTGAAGATACTTACCCCGGCTCTTTTGGCAGCGCTTGATTTGCAAAATCACATCTGACGGCTTACATCCGTTTCGTGTGAATCGTACACGTTCCCTTTGTCTCTGTCAGCCAAAAATAGTTCAACAGCACATTAAACTGATGGGGGGGGTGGAATACAGATAAGCACACTAACTACACGCGGCGCTGCTGCAGATGTGAGGATGGGTCCGGGACCGATCATAAAGAGAACTCTCTGGATATGATGGGATGTCTGAACGCGAAACAAAAATATTTAATTCTCTGAAATAATGCTGAACCTTCACCGAAGGGATCCTCGTCAAACGTACGTGACGTGTTTGGCCCTAAAATACCTCTAGAATATTTATAAACCCGAACTTCGGTCAATCTCTCCGTCCGACAGAACCAGGAAGTGAAACGGCACGAGCGGCGGTGAAAGGGGGCGGAGTTGGAGGAAACCCTGAGTTTGTGGAATACCAACCACTTTAGCTCCAGAGAGTCTGTTACTATGGTAACAAACCCAGAGGTTCAGTTTACCTCGCTTCATGAAACTGGTCAGGATTACTGCTCCAACTCTGGATTAAGTTAACTCACTTTGTGAAACGGAAACTCTGGTTTTCCCTGATGTCAGGGTTAACTTAACCAGGTTCTCCACTAAACCTGCTTCGTGAAACGGGCCCATTGTTGAGACATACACCTACCCTAAACAGTAACAATTTTAATTAACTGTTAATTAAATGTACCATACATTCATAGACATGCTGAGTAACCCATTTAACATTTAGGAAGTTGTAGTCTGCAACAATCAAAAGCTTTGATATAATGCCCCCCTCCTCTCAAACCTTTAGTTCACTCTGTCATCCACACCTTCAGGCACTGAATCACCAGTTCTCCCAGTATTTCACACATGAACATCTGGTCAAGCCACTTCTTTTTCCTGCTTTTTCCTCCCTCTTCATATCTTCTCAAATGCTCGTAAATCCGTATTCTTCATCACTTCATCTGAAAGTTAAACCTTTTAATCCACGTCTGACCCTGTGAACTAGTCGAATCCAGATATAATTTTAAAAAGGATGGAATGTAGCTCATGGTTACTTTATCTTTAACCCTGATAATCATCTTAACCTGGACCATTATTATTTTAATTACTTTATTTAGATTTTCTAGCTCAAGAGAAAGATTTTTTCCCAACCCTGTGATACATTACAGGTTAAAAGGGTCTCATAGATTAGCCAGCCCGCTACACCCCAATCCCCATCATTGAGTCCATGTCAAAGTACAGATTAAACTGTGGAGAATTGCTTAAATTTTAAATCTCCAGTCCCCTGACTTTCAGCTAATCAGAATAACATTTTGGGGCTGATTCTAGATGTCACAGTCA
The DNA here is from genome assembly GCF_040054535.1 of Antennarius striatus. NCBI lineage: Eukaryota > Metazoa > Chordata > Actinopteri > Lophiiformes > Antennariidae > Antennarius > Antennarius striatus. The sequence goes on from NC_090792.1 coordinate 1,270,782, forward strand.
GATTAGGAGGTTTGATAGTCAGGGAAAACTGCAGTGTGACATTTCATTTTGTGGATATTTCCAACATGATAAAAATGAAAAATAAAATAACATAAAAATACATAAATAATAAAACATAACAAAAAAAATACAATCAAATGAAGCAAATCAAAGTAAAACAAGAGAAAAACTAAATCAAACATTGTTGCTGCAAGTCTTATGTGATATAAACTGTATAATTTGTTGAGAACTAAATACAGTATACTGTACTAATGACACAATTTAATAATTTTACTTTACTAGTTCAATGCTACTTCCTTTATATGTAATTTATACGTATAATTAAACGCAATACAGTTAACTAAAGTGGTGAAAAGATCTTAAATAAGACAAACACAAAATAAAAAATACAGTCGTCTCCTCTGAAGATAAGATGAGTTAAGTGTAAAGTTATTTAATAAATGTGGAACTCTTACTCCACTTAAGCATCATGTCAACATCAGACAAGTTTAAAATCACGGTCCAATTTGACTAGTTGGGGGGAAAAAAAAGGGTTTTGCATGTTTTTGAAGGGGTTCTTTGTCCATTAAAGTACTACTGGGACCAAAAACCAGACCCTGTGTTTTACTTTAGTTTCAATTAAAAACGTTTGGGGCCGTCCAGGCAATGGTTGTAGGGAACTGGCATCATATGTTTTCAGAAGCCAGAATATTTTTGGAGTTGTGTGTACAAAAGTGGATGGAATTAATATCTTTTCCCACTTACCTGTTAAAGAGGTTCATAGAATTGTTGTTTAAGTCACACCTACTGTAGATTTTGCACTGTTAAGAACTGCAGAAACAATGAGGCTGTATCCTGGTCAGTAGTCTGATATTTTATGAGGGCTTCATATAGTTCAGATAAAGACATGCTTATTTTAATTCAGGCAGAACATAAGCATGAGATCATCCATTTTTCCTCAACTGAGCTCTCGTATAGGATTTGTAAAAATCCTCTGAATGTTTCATCGGTTTTGTTTTGTTGTCTCCAAAAAACTCTTTAACCAGAAAAGGGTCTCCATGCTGACAAACATCTTCACAGACTACTGTATATATACTGTACATCAGATCAATATCCACTTTTGCTTCTAGGTGAGTGTGTCACGGTGAAGCTGATGTCACCAGGCAGGATTGTAATGACCTCCACTGAGCTACACTGAGGCTATCATACACTGAGAAAAGACTTCCACAAAATGCATGATCAATGGATTGATGCCATAGAGAATACGAATTATAATTAATCACTTACAACCACTTAGATGTATATATTTTGAACTGGACCTTGTATGTTTTGCTGTATGTCATGTTTCCCTTAAGACGTGTCCTAATGACTTGTACACATATCCGTATGTTTAATGCATTTGCCAAACCAAATACACATCTATTCCACTAAGAGCCCATTCAAACAAGCGCGTTGAGACTTTGGACAGGATGTTGGCAGGAGGAACCACATCCTAATAGTCATTGAGTCGAGTCCAATGAAGAGATTATGGCAGAAAGTTGGTGCAAAGTGCTCTTTAGCAGACTGCCAGGGTGGGAGAGCCAACGTCTGCCTCCCATTTCGTGAATGAAAGTCAAATTATTAGACATCATTTGGGAGCAGAAGGCAGATGGAGCCACTTTATTTTTTTGATGCATAAACAATGTTTATCCACTTTGTAGGTAGCATCAAGAATGTGGGCCTCGCCAAAGATTAACTGAGAAAAAAAAATCCTATTTGATTGAGTCGCTTTAAGGCTGACGCTTCATGAAACGCTGTGGGATGTGGAGCATGGGCAGAGAAGAGGCTGGGCAATGACACACACACACACACACACACACACACACACACACACACACACACACACACACACACACACACACACACACACACACACACACGCCATCATCGCCCTTACACTTATTTATTTATTTATTTATTTATGTACGAGGCCAAAATCTCATCACATGCTCGTCCAATCAGGGATCATCATGCAGATAGCATCATCCTTCATCAGTCCTTTAGCTGTTAGCATATTGAAATGCTTTAATCCTTTCATAAACATTGACAAGCTAACACTGTTTAGTGTCTTACTCAAGTACCAAAACAAAGAGTAATAAAAATAATTTCCATACTCTGAATCAATAAAGAATAGTAAACATTTCTGTCTGTATTTCTGTGTGTGTGTCTGAGTATTTTATTAAGATTTTTCACAATTTAACAAATTTGTTTTTATCAGATTATCTTTATTTAAAAACTAGATGTAATATAGCACTCAGCCTTGTGTTTCATTACAGGTGCATCAACTAGAACTCACCACTGGACTATGGTGGTCTATGGTGGCACAGTTGATGTTGAGTCTCCAGCAGTATAGGTCTATAAGAAAAAGAACTTAGCAGCCTACGGTGGCTTAATTGTAAATTTTCTGAGGACACGTTTTAAGCCTCGTCTTGTCTCGTCCATGAACTTTGTGTTTGTATTTTATCTCTAGAGAAGTTTCATCCACTACCTTCACTTTTGACTTGACAATTTCTTTATCTTTTCTAAACCTGGTCCAAAATCCAAGGCGCTTTTTATTTCTTATGTTAAGCCTTCATTAAAACATTGTTGAACAGTACATGGAAGTGTGAAGATTTTGGCAGATTCTCCGTGTATTTTTTTTTTAATGTATTCCTGCTTCACTTTTCCAGAGGTATGTTTCCTCACCAGATTTGTATGTTGTGTCACCGTGTTGATTTGGTATTCTTCAGTATAATTATTAACTGTTCTTTAAAAATTTGACAATTTTCCATTTCAAATTAAAATGGTGAAGACCTTAGAAAGCAGTGCAGCATGACACACACTTTACTGTTCTACCCTTCCGTGCAAACTTCTGACAAAATCAGGTGTCATGTTTTTGAATTCTGCTCTTCTTCTTGTCCTCATTTCATCTGTTTTCCATTGACAGAGGCAACGGCTTCACCATTTAAAGACTAGAATAAAAGAGTCTAAAAAAAACTGAAAACATCAATTAGCTCCTCGCAATTTATTGCATTTAACTGAAAAGAAGGCATTGCATTGGGAAAATATTAGGTTGAAGATCATATTCTGCTTTGTTACCTTGTGGTCCAATAAGGAATCTGGCAATGGAGGAAAATCTGAATATGGAGATTTTCACACAAGAATGTCAGAGTAACATGGTGTTTTATGTCCTTTGGCCAAACGATGATGATGCTCTTGTGATCTGGGATAAAGCACCACTCATGTAAAACCAATGATGTCGTGGGCAAAACGTATAAAACGACAGATCTCATGTCAAGAAGAGCGAGAATCACTTCGGCAGAAGTTTTAGATTCCTTGGGTTTGGACAGAGCAACTGTGTCAGGAAGGTTCTGCTGACTCGACACTACTGAGCTGCTGAACTTGGCAGAAGATGAACTGGTTTTCCCCCTCACAGTCATATTGTATGACAGCGCTCCTGGATCTGGATCCTATTAAGGGTCTGGCCCATTAGACCTAGTAAACAGGACCAGGGATCAGACTGAGTCAGGAATGTGCCTCACACCATTATCTAAGTCCCATGGCTGCTTCAGCACTAGAGAAAAGAATTGAGACATTGATTATTTGTTCTTTACACCATATAAATGAGCAAAATGTGGCCTTTCAATTCTTTGCATTAGTAAATTTATCTTTTTTAATTGTACAGTCATTTAAATTCAGTCTTATCGGGGTTGAGTGATTGCAAACCATGAACTGCAAACTACCACAAGAAAACAGTTTGAACCATCACAGGAAATCACTTGATAGTGATGCGGGGAGAAACTGAAATATTCTGTGAGATTAAGCTGGATGATGCAACTCAAATTGTTATTCTATCAATGACTGTTTTTGAACTCAAGGACTGAACATTTACTCACTTCAGCTGATGCTCACATGCTAAAGCCAACCGGTGTGGATGTTTGGAATGGTTGTGACTTTCACACCATTTACAGGAAGTAACAGCAGATTGTCATCACACATAAACAACAGCGGGACAAAAAAATTAACAAATGGAAAAAGTAAAAATGTGCTGCAGGAGCACATGAGGAAAAGACAATCTCTCATTTTTCTGTTTGTGTCTCAGTCCATGTGGTCGAGCTCAGTTCTGCTCAGGGGTTTTAACTTTTTATTACCTCCGTCACTCAGTGTTTGCCTGGGTCTCTGTGAAGTGAAGAGTGTCTCAGGTTCTCTCATGAAAGTGTTTGGAGGAAACTACTGATCTGGAGCTGGGTGGCAAATTTAATGGCCTTTGTGGGGGCTCTTTAATCAATCAGTGCCTTGTGGTTTGGAATTAAATAGAATTTCTTGTACTCTTGCTTTGCAGAGAATAACTCTTCACTCTCCATGTCATGCGGCTGCACTTTCACATAAAACCAATTTTCCTTTCATTAGTTATAAAATCAGTAAGAAATGTTGCTGCAGAAAGTAAATCACTTAATCATGTTTGAAAAAATGGAGCAAATGACAGTATATTCACAAATACTCCTTTATTTAATCTCTGAAGGACAGACGACAGTTTGCTTTCCCAACAGGCACTGTGTTCTCCAACTGCCAATCACTCAATGCTGTTTGTGGGTAATGGGGGTGGGGGGTGGGGATTAAATGGATAGAGGGAAGGTCAAAGTCCATCTATCGCTCTGTCCCTCCAAGCCCTTATCCATTGCTGTCAGTGTACACCAAATGACATCTTTGTTCAGCGGTCAGGTCCTAGGAGCCATGCCGCGATAACGCCACCTGATACACAACAAACACAACAACAACTAAACAAACAGAGGGGTTCAGTGACGCCCAAACCGATCGCCTCCCTGCCATCCATTCCCCCTGCATCTATTTATGTATCCATCGACACAAGCTCAGCCAAACGGTTGACTTTGCTTTGGTCACTCTTTACCACCAGCTAAACTGACAGCTGCCCCTCTCGATGTCGGAGGAAAGTGAGGCTGAACTCCAGGCTAGTCATCAGAGTCCAATTAATTATGGACCAATTTTGTGAAGAGCTGACTTCACTGCAGAACGTTTCAGACTCAGTGCAACAAAAAACTGACAGTGCAGTGACAAACGACTCAAATATTTAGTAACGAGTCAGTCTCCGACTGCTCATCCCGAAGAGATTGAACGGTGAATTGTTCCTTTAGTTTCCCCTATAACATTAAATATTGTGTCACGTATGGCGGGATATGGACCCAAAGGCAGGACACCAAAGGCAAATCTTTCTTCCATGATTTATTCGAGACTCAAAGAATTCTCCAGACAGGCAGAAACATAACAGACTTCCAGGAACTAAACAAGAGAAAACGAACCAGCACCTGGCTCTCACTGAGCGAGGCTTAAAAAGTCTCATCATGATTGCCCCAATGACGTTCAGGTGTGAACGATCAGAATGGGGGTGTGGATGAGTCTCAGGTGTGGAGCCATGGCTCCACCCACCAGCCTGGCCCCTCCCTGCCACACACCAGAACTGCCACACCAAACCGTGACATATTGAACATTAGTAAGTTAAATATATTAATTTATTCTGTAACTAAGTGTCTGTCTAGCATGTATGTGTATATTAATAACATATGTTGTTGGGGTTCATTTTCCATTGAGTGTCATCATGGTTTTGTCTGTTCACTTGTCCTGCATGGAAACATCGACGCCTCACTGAGTACATATCATATTCATACTGCATACAGTCTTTGTTCTACACGTATTCTCTTTTTGGGAATGAAGATGAAGAGTCGGCCCACACCAGGCCCAGATATGATCCATACATACTGGCTAAAGAAGCTGACAGCAGTCCATGAGCGTCCAGCAGCACAGATGAACCAGCTGCTAAGGGGTGAGACTCACCCAGACTGGTCGACTGAAGGCAGGAGAGTCCTGATCATGAAAGACCCACAGAAGGGACTCACCCCGGGACCCACCCCACCCAACTACCGGCCAATAACCTGTCTCTGTACAACATGGAAGCTCCTGCCAGGCACCAGCTGGTGGACAGAGCAGTCCACAGAGACTGTAGGAACAGGCAGACCAACTTGTGGGCCGCCTGGATTGACTGGCAGAAAGCCTACGATTCAATGCCACACACGTGGATACTGGAATGTCTGGAACTGTACAAGATCAACAGGACACTAAGAGCCTTCATCAAGAACTCAATGGGGAAGTGGAAGACAACCCTGGAGACTAACTCCAAGCCAATTGCCCAAGTTAACATCAAGTGCGGCATATACCAAGGGGATGCACTATCACCACTGCTGTTCTGCATAGGCCTGAACCCCCTCAGTCACATCATCACAAAGAGTGGCTACGGATACCGATTCTGAAGTGGGACAACAATCAGCCATCTCCTCTACATGGATGACATCAAGCTGTATGCCAGGAATGAGCGAGAAATTGACTCACTGATCCACACCACCAGGATCTACAGCGACGACATAGGGATGTCATTCGGATTAGACAAATGTGGCCGGATGGTATCAAGAAGAGGCAAGATGATCAGAACTGAAGGGGTCGACCTACCAGGGGGCAGGATAGAAGACATCAAGGACAGCTACAAATACCTTGGAATCCCACAGGCTAATGGCAACCATGAGGAGGCCGCAAGGAAGTCATCCACAGCCAAATACCTCCAGAGAGTAAGGCAAGTCCTGAGAAGTCAGCTGAACTGTGAGGCGACAGCAATACTTGAGTACTTGTCTGTGGTAATTTTGCCACTATTTCACGTGTACAACAGCGTGTTGTTTTCCTGGATAACACGACTTTTAACAAACGGATCAAAGAAACTGAACCATTCTTGTTGATCACACAGGAGTTCAGATGTTGAACCTGACCTTTGTGACCTTTGACCTGCCTGTCCTATTGCATGCTGTGACTGTAACATGAAAGTGTGTGTGTGTGTGTGTGTGTGTGTGTGTGTGTGTGTGTGTGTGTGTGTGTGTGTGTAGACTCTTAAAAAACCTGCACTTTGCGTGTCTTTAAACCCCAGCCTTAATAAACATGGAATATCCACTCACTCTCTTCATAAAATGCCTTGAGGTCAAAAACATATTGGGGTGGGCTTGTACCTCCAGCCCTATTAATTGGCTGGGCCACTAGGGCCCCCGGCCGAACCTGTTACCTGTGTGAAGAGAAGCGATTAATGTCTCCCCTTTGACCACGACTGGCTCCCAGCCTGACTGCTGAGACGCTCTTTAATTAATCCACTCTTACTGTTGTAATAGGCTTTTCCTCTGGGAGCACTGAGCCTCAGCTATAAGCCCCCTAAATATGATTTCTCTCTTACATTGTAAACAACAGAGGCTCTCGTGGGACGGCCAGAGATGAAGGGGAATGCCTTTGAAGGATCCGAGTAGAGGATGAAAAAAAAGCCAAATACTATTCTAATGAAATTATGCCCAAGAGTTATTAATTTTGATTACAGTTACATGTTCTGGTGGTGGGAGGCAGCTGGAAAAGAACCCGCGAAGACTCCACAAACTACATCACCATCCTGTACTAACACAATTTTATGTTATAATTCGATTTTGGTTCCAGTGGCATTGTGGGAATGGAGCTGATGTTTCTGGAGGTTGTGTCAGAAAATGGGATGTCGTCCATGTGACGATGTCTTTATGAGGTACTGATAAAACACAGCAATACAAGATCATTCCATCCATCCATCCATCCATCCATCCATCCATCCATCCGTCCATCCAACCAGGCTGCTGACGGAGGCTATTTCACCTCTGTCAGCAGCCAGAACTCATATCTGTACATTTTTCCACAGAACAACGATGATTAAATATAATAATATAATAGACTGAAACACTTTTTACATATATCTTTTTTTCTATGCTCTATTTTCTAGCTTTGTTGTGATATTGCTGTGCTATTTTCTATTTCTATAAATGGAATAGAACATCTATAAAGTGCATTTCAGTTTCTGTACAGGATTGATGTAAAATGCTAGGTGGCTTGAACAAAGTCAGGTTTGTCAACATATGTTTCAGCTCTGGTTTCATTTTTTTGGATATTGTGTGCTTGGAAGATCTACTATTTACCATGAACATAAATCTGAAATGTTCTGTCTGCACAACTGTCCATCTTGGAGCAATGATTCCATTGATAGATACAAGTATCTTCCTTGTGTACAGACGATATCTGTGTACAGTATAATGGAATTAATAACAGACAGCAGTACCTTGACAAAAACTGTTTAGTAAAGTAGTTCAGGGACACAACACAAAAACAAGTCACAAGTAAACGTTACCCCTGATCACAAGAACAGTTATGTTCTTATAATTTGAATTAAACAAAAGATTGACTGAATTTATAGAGGATTTATTCTCATGAGACAATTTTCAGAGGATAATTGTTCATAATGAATAATCAGACAAAAATAATGTATTTTGTTTTTTTTAGAACCTCAACACCTAATTTGCATCAGTGGGGTTGAGGTTCAGTAGAGACAGAGACCTCATCAGCACTGAGGTGACAAAATACACGCATGTCTGCATGCACACAAGCCCAAACACACGCACACAGCTTCGTGGTGCTAAACTGTCTCCAATGAGCTCAGCCAACAGGAAATTATGTTAATATTTTCACATTGCAGAGGAGCAGCGGTCCGTTTCACAAAGCAGGTTTAGTGGAATCCCTGAGTATGTTAACCCTGAAATGAGGAAAACCCGGGTTTTCCGGTTTCACAAAGGGAGGTAACTTAACCCAGAATCAGTTACCACAGTAACAGATGCTCTGGAGCTAACCTGGTTGTGCTAACCTGGCTAACCTGGTGTTATTCCAGAAACCTAGGGTTTCCTCCATGTGCCTACCTACTAAAAATCCATGATGAAGTGAAGCCGTGCATCTTGAAGCGATGTGAGGGATTACTGCAGATGAAATGAACCCAATCTGGAAGACAAATAACAGGAATTAACAGTTGCTTTACATGGAGGAGCTCAGAAAAAACTTGCATAATTCCTTTAATGTGGAGGTGATGCCACCTTCAGCACACAGAAACATCTGTCACACTGTCACTGGAAAGGTCAGCGTCGTGTTCCAGAAACATGGATAACGCTGCGGCAGTTTGAGAACTCTTAACAAGATTCCTAAGAACCATCTTTTATGAAACTATAAATGATTTTTCATGAAATAATAATAGTAATTATAAAAATAATCCAGCAGCCACAGTAACATGTGAAGAGAAGTTGTTAGTGAACTCATGGTGCGATGGAGAGAAGAAAGGGAGATATATGGTCTGTCGTGCTGGTTCCAATCAGACCATGTGTTCTGGATCAGCTGCAGATTATTCAGAAATGCATTTTGATGTTATTAATTATGACTTGGAAATGGTTTCAGAGTACTTATCAAATAGTACCAGGGTCAGCAAGCAGCTAACTGCTGGTATTGTATGATCTCTAAATGAATGTGGTGTTTATATGATGGATTAAAGAGGTGATGCACCTAAACTCTTAAAACTGCACCAATGAAACACATTAGATGGAGACACATTACAAAGACATTCAAGCACAGTGGATCTTGAGTCAAAACCCACATGACTAGCTCAGACACACCCATGCTTCTTTTCTTCAAATTTGATTTCAATTTTATTTTTAATGAAAACCAGTATCAGGCATTAATTCACCTTACCCTTCTTGTTTGGGTGGGAACACAATAAAACACTATTAACATCCACAGACCAGTGAAAGGGAAAGCGGGAAGAGGAGGGTTGCTGGTGAGAAGAATGAAATTTCCATAGCTGATCTGCTAGAGCAGTTGACGGGAGGTTAAGGTTAAGGCCAATCCAGCTGTAAGAGGGCCAGGATTAAAGTCTTTGAGATATGGATCCAAGGGCTCTCCGGCTCTCAGTACCAGGGCTTAAGTATCATATCCGTGGACAGACCGATCAATACCCCTAGCCTGTCTTTCCCGGGATCTTCAAGGAGATTTTTTGGCAGAGCTTTCAATGGGTCCTTACCACATGCTCCTAATGACACAGGGAGCTCTCCGTGAGACCCCAGGTCTTCAATCACAGGAGCTCTGGAGGGGCCGCTGCCAGCCCAGGAAAGGTTCTGAGTCTTTGCTTTTTATACAAAAACATGTTCTGAGGTGTAGGCCTTATACTTATTCCGCAAAGGCCTCTAATAATCAATGAGGGAATTAAATACATCAATTTCTTCTTTCTTTTTCAAATGAATATATTATTGATTCATGCTCATACAATAATCTGAATTCTATTTCAAACCCAAGTATTCCCAAAATGGGTGAAACCAAGCCTTTACAAAAACCGTGTTTCAAACGCCTTTTCAAACGTTTCTGTTCTGTTTTTTATCATTTTTATAATTGTGTTATATAAGTTTTCTTTTCAGGCCATTGCAAAGATGACCTGCACACTCTAAAACACCATCATACTCATTTTTACTTTTTTTTCTACTAAACTCATATCTTGTTCAAATCTTGTTCACACACACACACACACACACACACACACACACACACACACACACACACACACACACACACACACACACACACACACACACACACACACACACACACACACACACAGTATATATATATATATATGAGAGAGACAGAGAGAGAGAGAGAGAGAGGGTTGAGAAAAAATTGAAAGCTAATATACAGTATCCTTTTTTCTTTTCTGTAAGTCTTGTATCTTCAGAACAGCAGTAGTTTAAGAGTTGTTTTTTGCGAACCTGTTTGACTTGTCCCTGGGATCAGCAGAGACCCCCTAACCAAGCAACGCCATCACCCTGGATGGTCGACTTCTCTGCCAGGTCACTCATCAGGCGTTTCAGGTGATCACGGAGAGACTCTCACCTTCCACCTCATCCATGGTCCCCAACAACAGGTGTTTTTGGGGTACCCTTGGTTAAGGAAGCACAATCCTCACATAGACTGGGCATCCGGAACTATTCTTCAGTGGAGTGCACATTGTCACGCAGTTTGTCTTAGGTCTGTCCCGTCGACTCCTGATTCCGGTTGTTTAGCCGGTCAGACATAACCGGGGTTCCAGAGGAGTACAGGGATCTTAGGGAGGTGTCTAATAGGGCGCGGGCCATGTTGCTATGTCCTCATCGGTCATATGACTGTGCTATTGACCTTCTCCAGTAGCGGTTTTGGTGGGCGAAGATGTCAAGGAGATGGTGTCACTTGTCCCACCTGTACACAGCACAAGAGCTTGCATCTTCCTCCCTCTGGACTTCATCCACTGCCTCTACCCCGTCGCCCCTGGTCGCATATCTCCCTCCATTTTGTCACCGGACTACCGTCCGTGCTGTTGGCTTCATCAAGCCGTGATCTCCAACTCTCACTGGAACGGTTCGCAGCCGAGTGTGAAGCGGTTGGGATGAGAATCAGCACCTCCAAATCTGAGACCATGGTCCTCAGTCGGAAAAGGGTGGAGTACCCTCTCCAGGTTGGGGATGAGATCCTGTCCCAAGTGGAGGAGTTCAAGTATCTTGGGGTCTCGTTCACGAGTGAGGGTACAATGGAACGGGAGATCGACAGGCGGATCGGTGCAGCGTCTGCAGTGATGTGGACTCTGTATCGGTCTGTCGTGGTGAAGAAGGAGCTGAGCCGAAAGGCAAAGCTCTCGATTTACCGGTCGATCTACGTTCCTACCCTCACCTATGGTCACGAGCTATGGGTCGTGACCGAAAGAACGAGATCCCGGATACAAGCGGCCGAAATGAGTTTCCTCCGTAGGGTGTCCGGGCTCTCCCTTAGAGATAGGGTGAGGAGTTCGGCCATCCGGGAGGGACTCAGAGTCGAGCCGCTGCTCCTCCGCATCGAGAGGAGCCAGATGAGGTGGCTCGGGCATCTGGTTAGGATGCCTCCTGGACGCCTCCCTGGTGAGGTGTTCCGGGCACGTCCTACCGGGAGGAGGCCCCGGGGACGACCCAGGACACGCTGGAGAGACTATGTCTCCCGGCTGGCCTGTGAACGCCTTGGGATTCTCCCGGAGGAGCTGGATGAAGTGGCTAGGGAGAGGGAAATCTGGGCTTCCCTGCTTAAGCTGCTGCCCCCGCGACCCGACCCCGGATAATCGGAAGAGAATGGATGGATGGATGGATGGACTACCGTCCTCTGAGGGCAACACGGTCTGATCGGGGGCTGCAGTGTACCTCTCGCTTTTGGCAAGAATTCTGCAGCTTGCTCCGGGCTAAGGTAACATCCTGGACCCTTCCCTCATCAGGGAGTTCCATCGGGACCACCCTGACCAGCCTAGAGGGAAATCAGGGGCCGTCCGTAGAGGGGGGGTTTCTGTCACAGCTCTTGCCAATTAATGTTTCGAATATGTCGGGTCATTTCAAATCCTGCCCTGCCCTGTTCCACTCTCCCAGATTGTAAAGTGTTCGCCCTGACTCTCCAGCCTTAGTATCCTGCCTATTGTGTGACCCTGCTTTGATTCTGCCTGCTCCCCGGACCCTGCCTTTGGCTAGCTGGATCTGTCTGCCTAGATTTATTACCTTACTCTTGTGCCTGACCCTGCTTGATATCTGTATTCTGCCTGTTCACCTGCCGTTCATCTGATTCGTCTGCCTGATAGATTGATTTACCTGGTACCAGAACCCTGCTTGTCAAATTAAACCTTTTGAGACTCTTGACCCACCTGCTTGTCTGTCTGAAGGTTGCTTTTGGGTTCTCCACCAGTCTTGTTCGAGCTGTGACAATAAGGTGTGCACATATGGTATTGTTGTGTTGAACTTCTCTTCCATTGAAGCACAACAATTCTGAAACGTGAGGCTGTTGGCTGAGATCTGGGGCCTACTTCAGCAACGCCACAACAGATTTATTTGACTTCTGGGAGATAACTCACTGCTACAGAACTTAGAACTCCTACAGATCCATCAAAATATGGAGAAGAGTTTAACTACTCTGAGGTAGATATATATGGAAATGGCCTCCCTGTGGACTGTTCAACTTTTATCACAGTTTTTAGTTGCAGAGTGAAGCTTGGTCTGAGCTGAGATCAGAGCACCATCTGACCAGGAGCGGGTGCCCCATCCTCTGTTTGGAAATATTTGATCTGACACTATAAAATGACTATCTTAAACTTAATACAGTCTGTTTGAAATGAAATACATATCAGCATAAATGTCAAACGACAGTGAAATTACAAAAATAAGAGCGTCTATTGATTGGGGGTGGATATTACATATACTTCTCAGCGTTTAAAGACGGCCAAATATAAAGAAATACAAGAAGAATCGTTTTGGTCTTCACTAGAGCAAAGAACCCTAATTTAGTCAGAACATCAGAAAACCCCTTCAAATTTCTGTGAGACACTTTCTCACACATTGTGGTCCAAGATCCATGAGAGCAGAGTCCTACAGCCAGCTAGAGCCTGGCAGTGGATCACATGCAATAAGCTCAGAGAACTCCTCGCCATGCACATCTCTCCTATGGCCTGAGCTGCTCTGCTGCTGGCGTTCTGCTCAAAGTCCACTCTCTGAGGTACGCAGAGGGTGAAAACGGGTCATTCAACCCCAGAGAACTTGTATTAAGTCTAATTTTCAACTGTTCCCATTCTCCAGAAAGATCGGCGTCCAAATTGGATATCAGTGACTGTACTTACTGTTCACTGGCAGTGGCTGTGAAAGAGTAGGGGGTGATGGAGAGATCGTCAGGCAGTGAAGAGAGCCAGGTTACAGTGATACAACTGAAGCCAAATAGCCTCTCAGGGTAGCTCATAGGGCATCAATAAAGCTCAGTACTGGCCATCTCTGTTTACTTCAACATTGATGAAAAGTTTCCAATAAATTGACACCCAACCTGACTGATTAAGTCACTGGAGATGAATGCTGGCTACAGCTGAGTCAGACGGCCATGAAAACAGCTGCTTTTAATAGATACACTTAGAGAAAGCTTTCTCTGCCACCGAGCATCACAATGCTTTCATTAGAGTGTCGGTTTGAATTTCCAAAGATGGCCGCCAAAAGATTAATGCTGACACATTCCTGTAAACCATAAAAGATGTGTCGGGGCCACAGCTTTTTAGGGATTTGCCAGTCCTGGCCTGGCAGCCAGCGCTGAGCAGAGCAGTGCCAGGAAAGTGATATGGTTGCCCCAGAACGAGGGCTTCCAGCCAGACATGCTAGAATGAAAATTCAACCTGCAAAGTCTCTGTGTGTGTGTGTGTGTGTGTGTGTGTGTGTGTGTGTGTGTGTGTGTGTGTGTGTGTGTGTGTCTCTTCCAGAAATAGAGAAATGATTGGACTGAACAAGGAGGATCTAACTTCAAAAAGCATTTGAAATCCACCACTCATCTCGTAACGCGCCACATCTGAATCACCCGTCTGCCTTTCAGTCATCGCGTACAGATAAAATTATACGATGAGCGAGTGGGGAGGGAGCCAACGGTTTGCGTCAGTGTTTAATCCTTTGTCAAGCCTTGAGTCAGATACTCAAAATATATGGCATAAAATAAATCACATTAGATAAGAGGACCAATTGGTTTTTCACATTCCCTAACAAGAGTGGAACACTAGAGTCTCTCTGTGTTGAATGGGGTTCTGTAATTAGACTGAACCTACTCCAGGATATATAACACTGAGCAGAGTCAATTAAACCATTTAAATCCAACCCATTTCTGGACTACCACATTTCATACTTGTTTATGCTGCATTCATATTCAATGAAACTCTTTCTGTGACATATTTTTTCCAATGTAAAACAAGATGAGGATTATTAAACCTTTTCTGTAAAGCAGTCTGATTGGTAGCTGCGCTTTAATTCAATGCAGCTGTTCTCCAAGGCTTTACTCCTGAAGTAGTTGGCTGATTCCACACACAGTTGTCATAACTCCTGCCAAGTTTATTCTTTTATTCTACCCATTTTGGTGTTTTCCTCTTCTAAAATCTCCCATCGTTTCAGTCGTCTCCACATCGCTGCACTCAGTCAAGTTCACCCACTTCACCTGTGTTGTCTCAGCCACCTGCTAACCATCTCCCAATTAGTCTCAACGCTACACAAACTCTGCTCAGCCCTTAGTTCTCTGCCAGATTGTTAGTTCCTACTCTCCAGCATTTCTGTATTTGTCTGTTGTGTTTCAATATTTTGCCTGTTTCCTGGCTCCTGTCTTCTGCCAACCCCTTGTTGGAGTTGTTTGCCTGTTCAGATTGATTACTTGGTTTTTGGACTATGTTTTGGATTAAAACTTTGGATTTGGACTTCCCTCTACTGTCTTTTGGGCTTTTGGGTTTTCCCAGTCTGTCCTGTGTTTCTGACTTCAGGGAAAAAGAGATAACCTTACTGGGGGTGCACAAGCCCTGTGCACACTGTGGGTCCCAACAACGGTTAAATGGGGATGTTTACATCAAAAAGGGCATTTGTGTGAAAACAGTCACAGATTCATGATATTGCTGGAAGTATTTGCTCCTTTGCCTTCATGCAAGCTTGAGCTGAGTTGAGTTGGACTCGCTGCTATAACAGCTTCAGCTCCTGTAGGTTGGATTTATTTACCTGTATTGATGGTTGGGTAGAGGTGCTACTAAAAACACTGGGCAATGCACTCAATTACTGGGATCCCCTTCCTTCTTTGGACTTATATGTCTTTCTACACACACACACACACACACACTCCCCCACATGTGTGCATGTGAATGTTGGTCATGTAGATGGCTATGCTATTCAGAAGAGCATCTCTGAACACGCAACGCTTCAACACTAAGCTTATAGGCTGCAACAGAAGGAGACCAGACCAGGTGTCACTCAGTCAGCTAACAGGAGTGTGTAACAGGAGGAAATGTAAAAAAAAAAGAAGCTTTTTTATTTAGTTCTTTGGTAACAAACAGAGACTAAATAAACATAAAGCATAAATCATTAAACTGACTGAGTTCAACATGCATTTGTTTTTTATTACTTAATAATTTGTTGTCTAAGTCACCAGAAAAAGAATGTTCAGATGTGTCTTTTGTGATGTTATTTAGTGACGTTCAGGTCTGTGTTCACTTTCCATCCATTCTTGTACACGAGATGACCGTAGTTCCAGTGTTCCCGTGTTCGGCCTTATTTCTGCCTTGTGGGTCCTGGGTTTGCTGGAGCCGATCCCAGTGACATCTTTAAATTATTAGCTCTCTAAGAGGCATCCAGAGCCTTCAGGTCATCAGGGACAGGTTTATGGTTTGGTTCCAGAATCACAACCAAACATGGAGAAGCAGCATTCAGCTCCTTAGATGCTCAATCTACTTTCTTGACTTTTAATGCACTTTTATTCCTTAGACTGCCTGTCTACATGTAAATCATCTTTACAATTATTCTGTATTAAATGCATTTCTTTGCCATTGTAAAGAACTTTGCATTGGCCATGTGTAGCACTGGTGCAGTACCAGTAAACATGCCTGACCTTATGGTATTTCTAGGAATGCTGCGCCAAAATGATTATCTGGCAACAATACTAGCAGGGTTGTGTCTTCAGGGGGGGGTGGGGGTGTTATGACCACCTTATAAAAAAGAAAAGAAAAACAAGTTAAGGGAGCTCGTCTTCATCATATTTTAATTTCATTTTATTGACGGGTGTAAAAGTTTCTACAGTTCAGTTCTCATGATCTTTGATGCAGAACTTTACACTGACTGTTGAATCCATTCTGGGAGAACGTGAACTTTGGAAAAGCTAAAAAAGTTTTAGTTTCGGTTACAGCAGAGCCATGTGTGTCTCCTATAAACTCACCGGTGTGTTTCCATGGGAAAGACAGCTGTCACCGCAACTCAGAGCGTCTCTGACCGAATCCCACAGTCTGTTTAGGGTCACAGGGTCGCTCCCCATCCACACCCCCACACCCCCAGCAGGCGCTTATCCCCTTTGACTGAAGTGCAGAAGTCAAGTGTCTGACATTACAATAACAAAGGCGGACGGCGATGGCCGGGTTTCACAGGTGCTGCCGCCGCTAAATCCCGCCGATACGGCGAGGAGATTAGAAGAGTCAAAAGTGATCATGGGTAATTGGTTATCTCACCTTGAGCGCCTCGCCGGGTCTTATCCCCCAGTAAGCCCCCGTACACTCTTTAAGTGGAGGGCTTCTTTTCATGGAACAGGATGAGGAGAGAGGCTGAAAGTTTTCGGAGGCTTTGAAAGGCTCATCGGAGAAACTGTGAGGAGTTGTGGCTTCTGCCTGATGAAAGAGAAGGGATCCGCACACACACACACACACACACACACACACACACACACACACACACACACACACACACACACACACACACACACACACACACACACACACACACACACACACACACACACACACACACATCTTGATCCACTCAAAGCTCCATGTTAGTTTTCATTATCAACTCTCCCTCTTCATATAATTGAGCACAACACACACTGAGTTGGTCAGGTGAATACATCATTAACCACTGACTTCACACTCAAACACCCCCCCCACACACACACATATACGATGGGGAGGGATACGCTTCCGCTCGCGTAAACTACAGATAGGACGTCATTTATCTGTCTTTCGCCCATCAGTCTCAAAAACTCAACAAAGCCGATTTAATTGGTAATCCCAAAAGAGCGCGATCAGAATTAGGCTATATCACCCCCGCCTTGATGAAAGAAGTGTTTCCCATCTCATTTAATCAATATTAGAATATCTGCCAATTACCAGCATTATTTAACTTTGAGTACGAAAATCAGGACGCTGCTTATTTATCACGGCTTCATCTCCATACCGGCTGCGTCACTAATGGGATAACAAAGAAGGATTTTTTTTTTATTTTAGAAATAAGAAGGAACCACACTAATTACACTCCATTCAAAATCATCAGGTTTGACTAGCAAAATTAATTAATTTTTTCCCTCCCCCCCCTATAGTTGAGATTAGAATCATGACGTTTTGATGTAATTCATCAGAAATATTTCCCTTTATTAATTAAGAGCTCTTTTACATGCATGCATGTTAATTTGAAGGATGGAGTTTCGATCGTCGTGATCAAAACCTTCATCACTGGGGTCTTTGTGTTTCATGGCGTTGGGACACTTTCAGCAGCAAGTAATGGATATCGCTGGATTAAATCCTAATCTTAATTCTTTCTCCTTTACAGTCACTGATTAATGCTGCCTATCTAATTTTGTTGGGCTTTTTCTCATTATCATACTTATCTAAGCAGGGCCTTTTTTAATTGGATAGACACAAGACATAAAGTTTGTGAATAGGTTTCAGATGCTTTCAGTCTGAGGAGGATTAGGGGACGTATCTGCAATCCAGGTTGTTGATTTCCAACCGCTGGAGCTGGTGAGGACGCTGAAAAGGAAGGAAAATACGAGGATGGGGCCTTTTTGTCGTCTCTATTCCTTCTCCAACCCGCAGAGGGACTGAGAATCAATTAAAAGCTGCACAACACACAGAGAGAGAGATGGCAGACCTTTTAATGCTGAGGTTAATGGTGACTTATTATATAAGAATGACTCTGAGCGTTGCTTAATTTTCCCCGCCCTCCTTTCACCACTATCTCCCTCCTCCCAGTGGCTAATAGCTATTTTAAGACCAATATGATATATTACCCGGGGGCCCTCATGGGGGGGAAGCCCGGGGGCTCCTGTATTGAATCCATTTAAGACAACATAGCCGCGGACACACTCGGCTGTATTAAAACACCTCACCCCCCCCCCACTCTGCCCCCTGAATTTAATGGGAAATTAAGCATTCAGAGCTGTATTAACATTTCAACGGTAATCTAAGTCAGAAAGGGAGTGAAACACGCTGTCGGCCCCCCCGGGGCCCCTGGGGCATTAGGTACCGGGTTAAAGAGAGTTTAGCGGCCGGCCGTCCTTGTGATGTCAGAGCGAGGCGAACCGATTGTCGTCAATCAATTTCCTAAATAATGATGTCTGATTGATGTAATGTGGTCCAATTAGAGGTGGAGCAGCATGACAGAACGGGTTTTGTTGCACGCTGTCATCTGCGTTAGTTTCACTAAAATGAAGTGAACATGACACACATGAGGACTGTTGAGACAGCTATTCCTCTGATTCCCAATGTTTTCACACATCTGATTCAATTTTAATTATTAAAGTGACTAAAATCAAAGACGTTTAATCTATATTTTTATTATCTCTTGCTTTATTTTGAAGATATTCAGCAAGTGGTGTTTTGGTGATTTCACTTCCTGTATTTTCTTAATTTGTGTTTTGTACCTGTTGTTGTCACGTTTGAACATGTTTGAATATTCTCTCTCGTTCATTCTCACGTCTTCCCCTTTGTTTCATCACAGAACGCTTCCGCTGTCTGATCGTTCCCGTTCGTCTCGTCTTGTTCTCTCCTCTGTGCTGGTTTGGGTGCTGATGTTACAACTCATCTTCATGTCTCGTCCCCATCCCTGTTCACACGTCTCTTCTGTTCAATGCTACTTTATTACATCCTGCTTCACAGCGGTGATGTGTTGTAATGTCAGTGTTGGTCTGTCCGTCCGTTAGTCCACCAAATATCTCCACAACCGTTCAGACAGAAAGATGAAACAACAAGAACATGACTCAGGCAGCAAAGGGGATGAAGATGAGATGGTGATCTTCACCTTAAGAAAACTGAGTCAAGGTCAAATTTAAACTTTTGTACACTCAGGAACCAGATAAGATAGAAAGACGAGGGAGAAGGCCAGTGTCTGTAAGACCATAGATCAAAGCTAGTGCTCTGACCCACTTTCATAGATCAAAGCTAGCTAGTGCTTTGATCTATGAAAGTAGGTCAGAGCACTAGCTTTGATCTTTGACCTATGCAAGTAGGTCAGGGTAGAATTTTGAATTCAGGGGTGTTGCAGGATGTTGCAGTCTGTAACTGCCTCGGTTCTAGTTGACCCCTTGTTTCTCCTTCTGACATTTGCCATCTTCTGTTTATTTTGGTGTTTGTTTAATTTTCCTTAAAAGTCTTTCGCTGTTGACTCTGTTTTTGTATTAATTATTTCTTATTTTTACTATTTTTCTTCATTTTTCTGGGGAACTCTGAGACTCCCTCAAATGCCCTTTGAGTTCCTGTGACCCTACTTTAAAAACCCCTGAACAAAGCCAGACATTACTTTACATTAAATGAGCACCCCCAAGAGGTGGGAGGCTAAATTACAACATTACATAATATACTACCAAGCTAATAAACTCATATAAGGCTGCGTTCGGACTGGCAGCCAAATTTCGAGTTTTAGCCAATCCAGATTGAAAGCTGCTTCTCTTTTGTAGTCTGAACAGTCACATAGCACTTAAAATAAAATGTTTGTAAAACAGATTGAAACCACTTTCGGGAGGTGGTTTCAGATGTCATTTGAACAGACGTGTCTCAGTGTGAACAGCTCCAAACACACCACCTGCTTCCATTCTCTTCTTCTGTGAGATTTTGATGTCTTCCAGTCCTCTGCACCACAGCTGATGTAGACACCAGTTAACAGACGGGTTAAGTAACGTCACCATTAAGGATTACCAGTGGTCTCAGTTGTGTTGCTTACAGCCAATGAATGCATCATAAAAATTGCGTTAATAAAGAAAAAACAAACATTTTTGGTTCCCTTGGCTTCTGTTGCCAGAGCAACAGATCAACAACTTGTTCTTTATTTTGCCAGTCAAATCTTGATAACCTCATTCTGGATCTAAATGGTTGAACGATTAGATTTTTTTATATCTTTATCTTGGAAAATGTTCTTTTAAAAACATAGAATGCTTCCTTCTGATCCTTCATACTATAAAATCTGTCTCTAATTCACCTTTCATGAAAACCGTTCATCTCTTCCAACACAAACTTGACATCTGTGTAGCTGATGGCCTGGGGAAGTGAAATACTGACTTTTGGTTATGAGACACCCTCCAAACATTTAGGATAAACAGGACAAACACTTCTCTGTGCAGCAGCAGAGCTCTACGGAGACAGAACATTACCACTGTAAGGTGTGTGGGCAGTGGAGACACAAATGCACGGCTTCAAAAACGTATGTAGAAACGACAAAGAAGGAAACACTGAAGTTCCTAAACAATGAAATTCTTGAAAAGTTCTCCATCAATTCGTCCATCAGAGCTTTGACACAGACATGTCTGTTCAGCAGCATGAAGAAGTTGTTACTATTATCATTAGAGGATGTTATTAGTATTATTATTAGTATTATTATTAGTATTATTAGTATTATTATTAGTATTATTATTAGTATTATTATTAGTATTATTAGTATTATTATTAGTATTGTTAGTATTATTATTAGTATTATTATTAGTATTATTAGTATTGTTATTAGTATTATTTTAAGGCACAAGATAATAAGATAATAATAAGGCAGGTGAATCCTGGACGCAGCTGCTTGGGCGTCCAAGACAGAATGGATCAAGAGAAAGTACCCCCACGCCCCACCCCCCACCCATCAGCACTCACTGGAGACTGAAGAGTCCCAGGGGGGTCTTTGAGGCCTGGGGGAGCCTTTATGAAAAATATAAATTTAAACCTAGGATATGGATGCAAGTGTGTGCAGAGAAAGCATATTTGTGACCATTTGCGTGTGTGTGTGTGTGTGTGTGTGTGTGTGTGTGTGTGTGTGTGTGTGTGTGTGTGTGTGTGTGTGTGTGTCATGAATGAGCTATCACCTAACGCAATCTGAAGAATACTTGGCAGTGTCGGGCCGAGTTGGTGCCACACACTCGTCGACCGTCCCAGCATGCATCAGTGATGCCATCAGAGTAGGACTGGCGTTTGTCGCGTTGGGAGTTAACGGCCAACTCGTGGGCGGCCCTGATTGGTTGAGCATGCTATCATTAGCTTTCAATTAGTGTTTCATCGCAGAGACACGACTCTGTTCAAAGCTCGCCGGAGTTAAACTGGTCAAAGACTTTTTAAGCACTTTCAAGGACTCGGCGGCACATTGGAAAATTAGAGACATGATAATATTTTATGGTGATGAATGCAGAAGATCCATACCCTGTGTGTGTGTGTGTGTCTGTGTGTGTGTGCGTGTGTGTGTGTGTGTGTGTGTGTGTGTGTGTGCGTGTGTGTGTGTGCGTGCGTGCGTGCGTGTGTGTGTGTGTGTGTGTGTGTGTGTGTGTGTGTGTGTGTGTGCGTGTGTATAATAGAAAGAGGGTTGTACAAATTTGAACACTCATTCACTAACATCTTCACACCTGAGGACAAAGAGGTCCTTCAAACACAACCCTGAACACCACACACCCCTAAGAACATCTGTCTCTCTTCCTTACCGACACACACACACACACACACACACACACACACAAAAACACACACACACACACACACACACACACACACACACACACACACACACACAAACACACACACACACACACAAACACACACACACACACACACACAAAATATCAGTGGATTTTATACCGAAGTAAACTTTGTGGCTGACTCGGTGTCGTCATACTGCCCTCTTTTGTCGGCAGGAATCAGAGGATGCAACAGAAGAAAAACACATTTTGTCTTTGTTTTGTGAATCGACCAGTCTTTAACTTTAATGTCTACCAGATGGATTCTTGTTTGTATTAGATTAATCTGTCCCTTTATGTTATTATATAATCATTACTAATACGCTATTGCAGTGGTGAGCAGTGGTGCACATGGGGGTGTTTTGAGGCAACACAGTGACTGCACCTTTAAATGTGTGTGACAAGGAAATAAGTATGACCCTAGTTGTTAATCAATAGTGAATGGACTTTCACTAATCAGTCAGTGGGGTCACTGGTCGTGACTGTTAAACACACTTCAACGCTCCATCAGCCAATCAAAGACGCTGCTGATCCATGTTTAGTTTATTCTTTCCTTTTAACACACAATGAAGAGCGCTGACTGGTGCAAATTAAAAGTCACACATTCACTGTTTAAATGTTCAAACTACAATTCACTTTGGTTCACCTGTCTGTCTACAGACCATAAATGCATCCAAACACAGGCCTCATCGTGGGCTTGTTTTATTGAGATGAGATGAATCCACTTGTTCTCCTCAAACCGTTGTTGTTCTGCTGCCATCAGGGAATACCATTTCCATGATGGGGGGCACCCTCAAGCCTGGGACCTCAAACAGGATAAACAATACAAAACTAATGAAATACATGACTGGAAGTGAAAGATGATCAAATCCATTCACAAGTAAATTATTAAACAATTGTTTATATTATAATTAAATGTGATCATAAATTTGCTAATAATTACTTTATCTATTTATTTGTTTGTTTGTTTGTTTGTTTATTGGTAATTTTGAAAACATTACTTTTGTCCCAGCTGATGGCTCAGGGATTATTCCTGCATGTGTTTTTCTGCAGGACAGTTTTATAGGGCACAGCGCCCCTAGTGGACACTAACAGTAAGTAACTTCCCTCTCTTCAAAGCACAGCCTCTCACTTGACACTGTCACTGCTGCCCTGAGTAATTGCTCCATGTAAGACTTTGACTGGGAGAGAGAGGCCTGATTAGACACCTTTTCTGACCCTATAATCCAGCTAAACCCCGGATCAATCAGCAGAACTGTTAAACCAGCCTGCAGCTAATCCACACCGCTCTCGCTGCCGAGGGCTTGATTGACAGAACGCAGAAAGAAAGAAAGGTGACAGTAGATGGGATGGACTGGCCTCCACATTCCTTCACATGTTCCAAACTTTTTCCACGCGTCTCAGAAACGTTTCATTGCAGAAAGAGCTCAGACGTGCAACCACACAAAACAATTACATCTCACTTTTAGCTCCCCGCTGAAGTACATTAAGTTACAGACAGTTACAGATACTTCTCTCACTCTGCTGATTAGGGATCCAAATAAAACTTGTTATCTGAAATTCACATAAAATACCAAATATTAAAAATGTACCCTTTGGATTTATGTGCTAACCAGCAAATGAATATACTCCTGGAAAATGGATAAGAAAGTTAAAAAAAGAAATAAAGTGTCTGTCTCGTGTTTTGGCAGGGATATATTAGAAAAATTAAGAATAAGAATAACACTATTCCTACGTTATAGAGGAAACCTGTAATTAGTGTAATTATTACTCATTTAAAATGAAATAAAGTTGAATATGTCAAACTATAAGCTTTAATGGTTCTGTTTAAGGCTCACAATCAAATCTAGCAGCTTTTTTTGGTTAACATGTATTCTACAACTTTGATTCTATTTAGGATTTATTGGTTCTGTCAAAAACAATGAAACAAACCAACAAGTAAACTAATGCCGTATTTGATGTGTTTATTAAATAAACAAATATCCGTCGGTTTATTTTCACGTCTGACATGAAACACGACAAACACAAACACGTAAAACAAAAATCCTATTTGTAATTTATTTTGAAAAAAAAGATCGGATTAATAAAATAAATATTTGTGTGACTATGATTTCATGTATCATAATCTAATATATTCCACATCCATCCATCGATCTTATGTAGTAATGTCTTTTTCATAAGCAAAGACTCCACTAAACACACAGTCGAAGGCCTCAAGGAACTTTTGGAGACTTTGGATTGGCACAGCCGCATTCTGCAGGACAGTCTGTGAATAAATCCTGAATAATATATTAATCATGAAGTATTGATCAGTCTCTTTGTCGCCGATGGTCACTGCAGCGACCCCATTGGACAGCAGGAGGACGAAAGTGGATAACATGTCTGGTATATTTTTGAAAAATAATGAAAATATATAATGAAGCTATCATCCAATTTTTTAATATGAAATTTTGGACAATGTATTGCAGGTGGGGTTGGGGCTAAATTACTGTTAAATGACAATTGGAGTGTCTGGTTTTACCGTTTGACACAAAAACCAGACATTTTGCTTCCTGCTGACTATTTCCAAATGAACACATCATGGAAGCGCTGAAATGCTACAAAAAGAGACAAAAAGAGCAGCAACATGGAATTTGACCTCTGTCACGTCACACGTTACACGTCGCACACGTCAGACAGAATTTAAACATTCATCCACAACTTTGTGTGGTCAGCAAAGTCGTCCACAACCATCCAAACTGTTGGACAAGGAGTCCTTTAGTGATGAAACACCCTTTAAACAAAAGAGGTCTCTTCTTCACTGTCAAGACGCTGCCACAGTCCTGCCATGGAGAAGTTACAAGGCTATTGTGTTGTCAGTTTCTCTTGCAAAACCCTGCACTGTACAGAAAACAGAGACACACACACTCCAGCACCAACACACACACAAGAGCGACAGAGAAATATGACAGAAGTGCGTGCTTTTACTCCTCTGAAGGAGGAAAAAAAAAAAAAATTGAAGGGGTTTCTCAAGAGGAGCGTTTCAAAAACACTTCTGGATGCCCAGATCAAACGCAGCAGAGGAACGAGGAGCTCGAGCCCAGAGAGAGAGAAAAGTCAAATTATAAATAGTGAGTAAACAAGTGAAGACGGATTGAGTGGTTGAGCAAAGTGGGAAAAGAGAGGTGTCAGCATCTGAACCACATCTACAGGGTGTCTGCTGCCAGACGAGGCCATGTTAACGCCGGGTGGACCCACTTCCTGAGAGCTGTGGAAGGCCAGCAGGTGTTTGTGCCGTCTGATGATGGAGGCAGCCAAAAAACAAACCCTCCGTCTCCTAGTCCTCTGTTTTACCCCCCCGCCCCCTCTCTCTCTCTCTCTGTGGTGACGGGCATTTACTCTGGGCGGGGATTTGACAACACCGCAGAAACAAACCCAGCTTTTTCACTTTCACAATGATGCACACAGGCTGCCATAAGAAACCATCATTTAATACCCCAAAATAACCAACATAATAATCAACAGCTATCAATAAATAATCAACAAAGACAATGGAACCAATGGATAGGTCTGTCTGTTCCACGTTGTCTCATTGTCCACTCATTCAGTCTCTGTGTTTTCTTTCCTGCCCCTTGGGTTTCTTCAGTGACTCATTGTCCTTCTGGTTATTGTTAAAAATTAAGAGTTACCTCTAATCTGGAGGATTAGGTGTGTTCATTTTCTTGGATTTACGTGCTTCTACACAACACTGACCGTGGAACTGTTTTTGGAGTGTTTCTGTTCAGACATCAGATGGAAAATTCTATTAGAATTGGAAATCTTTTGACTTTTGATGGTTATCAGAGAAGAGTTTTTAGTCTATTTACTTTCACTGTAATTATTGCTGTTAGAGGAAATCATCAGTGAATATAATCTCAGTATCCATTACTATGCTGATGACACACTTGTATATTTCAACTATCCTTTGAACACTGGGATGCAACAGAACAATACAGCTTCCTAAGGTTAAATCACAAGTATCATCTTTGTGTATTGTTTAAGACTCTCAGAATAATTTTACTTAACAAACAGACGAGGAACAAAACACGTTTTTTTATCACATTGCCAAAAAACTTTTGTTTCTATGCTGTCATTTATAGCGTATCACCAAATTTTTTTCTCATGCTGTTTAAAAATACACACAATTGTACACATGGCTGTGTTTATTTTTGTGTGTGTATATATATATACTTTTTTTTTTTTCATTTGACTTGACGATGGTTAATTTGAAAATAACCATCAAGCATAAAAACGTTCAATATTATTATTATTATTATTATTATTATTATTATTATTATTATTATTATTATTATTATTATTATTATTGTTATTATTATTACTATTAATATTATTATTCAACAGAACCCTTTTTATTGTTGTCTTTAATATCTGATGTGGGCGTATCAAATCCACACAGAATGAGGTGAGCAAATTAACACTTGAAAATCACCACCTTCGATTTACCATAATTATTTTTCATTACACATTTTAGTCATTGCTTGATGTTTGCAGTTCATCTTCATTATTAAAACTAAAACCTAACATTTGTTAACATATGTTAACAAAATAATACGTGTTCTGAGCTTGCTGAAGGGAGTAAATGCAGTACTGAAGAAGTTATGTAGAAGTCACAGCAGCACTTTTGGGTTTATTCACTTCAGGTAAGTTGCAGCTAAAAAAACCCCCAACACATTATCCTTTGTTCAGACTCTGCTGCATCCTCCTCCTCAGAAGACACTTTGTTCCCACTGATGGAATTACTCCCAGATTCCACTTTTGATCACAGAGGGGAGGCAACAATAACACATAATAATGAATACAACTACCTAATAACCAGATGCTGAAAACACTACTCACAAAATTTAGCCATTTCACAATCAAATGGAAGTTTCTCGGGGGCAAATTCTCTTAATTGCGCTGCAATACAAATTGACCATGCTAGAGGAACGGCGACAACATGCGTTCTCTCATCAGCATTTAGTCTTCCAGGTACGTAAGAAAAAAACAAACAAAAACACAAACAATCAGCGATATGCAGTGAGCAACTGCAGGGTTTCTTTTCAGCTGACCTTAAACTGAATTCCTCAACTGAAAGACGGTAAAATAGACGATCACACGCCTACATGCGACGTATACATGCATGGTGAAATAAGAGCTTTTCCTTTTCTGATGTTCTAATTACACAATACACATGAAATATGTTGTGTTTGCGTTGTTTAAGTTAATGATGCGAGTCAAGAGTCACACTGAGCTTTTTTTTCTCACGCATTGTTTTTTATAATCAAAATTAAAAGATAATTAATGTCTTTGTATTCTTGTGGCCTTTTTAAAAGGGTTCAAGAGATCCAATGTGCCACAAAGTCACTCAAATACCTTACAGAAGACCAAATATGCAGATTTGTCTCTTGCAATTTCACAATAGATCCTTTGGAATGAAGGACGGCATCATGAGAATGGGAAATATTATACTGGGAGAAATAAATTAAGATGTTTGATGAATGTGTGTCAACAAATCCTAAGAATGGAGGCTGGAAATGGAAATAAGTTACTCTCCTCTGAGTAAAGCGTGTGGTGCAAGGCTACAAACAGCATTTTTGTATTTATAGAGAGAATCACACCTGAAGACGCTCCTCAACTGTGTCACCATTAGCAGCAGATTAATAGTTTAGTGAGCTATTAGTGACTTCAATATTTAAATATTTTGTATTTGTAATTTATAAGAAAATGTGCTCAGTGGAATTTTACGTCCTTTCATGCAGACATTTTTTAAACCTAAATATAATAAATCAATGCCTATTATTAACAGGTTATTATCTCAAAAGTATAACTGCTTTGAAAGTCAATAGAGAACCTTGTGACATTTACATTTCATCATCATTTCCAACCATGCACGCTTTTCTCATATCTACCTGCAGAAAATTAAATGCAAAAATGATTTTAAAAAAAATAAAATAAAAGATCACTCTTGATAAGCATCCATTGTTGAAAATAACCTTAAAATATCAAATGTCACAAGAAGAAGAAAAAAATGAACGTGGTATAACATACTTGAGGAAATGTTTGCTTTTCTTTTCTTCTTCTTTTTTTTAATGTAAATGGAACTATGTACCAAATAAGAACGCAGTTAACAAAGAACTTTGTGTGTTCTTCATTTTATTTTATTTTTCTACAGATATCGGTACATAAATTAATTGTTACACACAAATAAAACAAGACACACAAACATAGTGAAGAGTTTTAGGCAAACAAGATTAGTTGGAGCGGCGCTTTGGTGATGTTGAGACTGTTGAAAGCAGGCTGATCCATCTGAGCACACACACACACACACACACACACACACACACACACACACACACACACACACACACACACACACACACACACACACACACACACACACACACACACACACACACACACACACACACACCATCAGTTTTACAATATCCATCCTAAAATTCTGCATTAAGACTTTGGATGTGAGACAAAACTGTATTTCCCCTCCGTCTCTGAATCTGTTTCTCTTTTTTTTCTTTCTTTTTTTTTTTAGTGCGTCTTCTTTTTATGCTTTGCATATAAATGTGATGTGTAGACCGTTAGCTCCTATCTGCATGTGGAATACGTGGGTGGGTGTAAATCCTCATCTTTCTGCATATCCATTAGAAATGCAACACTCTAAAAATACAGCGCGCCCCGTGCGTAT
Organism: Antennarius striatus; assembly: GCF_040054535.1. Classification (NCBI taxonomy): domain Eukaryota; kingdom Metazoa; phylum Chordata; class Actinopteri; order Lophiiformes; family Antennariidae; genus Antennarius; species Antennarius striatus. Next base: position 1,299,697 of record NC_090792.1, read on the forward strand.
CAGCGCCTCTGAACATGTTTGCCTGTGTAATCACATTTTATATACTTCTTTTTATCTGTTGTTAGGAGAGACGGATGAAGGAGAGAGGAGGAAGAATTTTGCAGGTGACTGTAGTCGATTACAGGAGCTGTAGTTCCACGCTTTGTATCGATGGCGGCGATAGGCCACATTGTGGAAGGTGAGAAGTCCCATTTGTGATCCGTTCCTTCCTCCACACCTCCATCCTCTCCTCTTCATCTCTGCAGCACTGACACAAATCAACGTGGTTAGAATAAACTGCATAAGTTATCAGCAGCACGTAAAGGAGGAACAGCTCCATGAAGAAAAGGAGGCGACGGAGAGAGAGAGGAGAGAGAGACTTCTATCACTTAATGAAAAATAGCTTCCCTTTTGGACAGAACTTCATAGGGGCTGCAATCAAGCGACGGCCCCCACTTCTTGACGTGCAATCGAGGCAAATCAAGTCAGCATCTATTAATAATATTTCCCCGGCTCCTTTCATTTCGGTGCGTGTCCTACCACTGTCAGCGCTGTGATGGAGCACTGCCTTTATCTCCACCCCGGCCTGCTCTGTCACAGTGATAAACAATTCTAACAAGAATCAGAATAAAGATCTCCCCAGTAGACTCCTGGAGATAGAGGGGGCCCGTTTTTCTCATTTTCTAGACGGCAAAATTTAATCTAGTACCCCCACCCCCACCCAAATTCCCCCCTTTCCTGCCCCCTCCCTTCTCATTCTCTGCCCCCATCCTTCTTTTTTCTCCTCTTCCTTCTTCCCGACTATTTTTTTTTTTTTTTGCAGGCATCACATTCAAAGACATGCAAATTTTTCTCCGAGCCGGGACCTGATGGAGTTGGAGCGCCGAGCGGATGTCAAAGGGAGTGGATGAAGTGTGCTGGTGGGGGGGTGGGGGGGTGGAGCCAGGCTTTTACTGGTGGGTTGGTTCAGTCTGGTACTGAATAAAGATAAATGATATAGTGCAGGAAGGTGAGGCATCCAGCCCCCCCAATGACGGGGCAGCTCTCCTCATGTTGTATCATCTCATGTGCTTTAAATGGAAGTAAGATATTTTAAATCTTATTTTATTTTAACCCCTGGGTCACTTTTTTTTTTCCAATGTGAGCTGAAGGAGGTTTCCCCCTTTGGGGTTTTATAATATCTATTTAAAATGTTGGATTTGCACAGTTTCTCTTGTAGAAAATATGGGGTGTACAGTCAGAGGTGGATGGTGCCAAAGTATACTCAACAAGGAGCAGACTGCTCCTTGAAAATAATGGCTTTAAAACGATGGCCATTTTAGTCTTAGGGAATGAACACTGACCATGTTTTGGTGCCATTTTTGTGGTTTTGGTGCCAAAAAAATGTTAAAAAAAATAAAAATAATAATCTTATTAAAATTATCTGATCAAGAACCTGAGACCCTACTGGTGTGAATATGGTGATGTCAAGGTACCCATAACCATTGAAGAATAGATAGATATGGATCCATCGTTGTGGGTATATTTCTTATTCTTGAACACAGTTCCTGATCAACTTTCCAGACTTTTATCTGCGACATTACAAACTGTCAATGGATCCATGAGCAGAGGCAAAACAAATTCATCTGAAGATAGAAAAGTCGTCACAATGCAAAGCCACCAAATGGGTAAACAAGTGTGTGTGTGTGTGTGTGTGTGTGTGTGTGTGTGTGTGTGTGTGTGTGTGTGTGTGTGTGTGTGTGTGTGTGTGTGTGTGTGTGTGTGTGTGTGTGTGTGTGTGTGTGTGTGTGTGTGTGTGTGTGTGTGTGTCGGAGAAAATACCTCAGAAATTATCTGTGGTTCAACATTCCCTCATGAAATATGATTTTATAAATCCTGCCAAAAAAATTAGAATAACTCAGATAAGCTGAGGGCTTAAGTGATTCACAGAATCAGTGGTTGGAGAGTTTAACATCAGTACCTCTGGAGGTAATTCTGATGCAAATGTGTGTGAAGACTCATAGATTAGTGCTTCTGCCTGCTGAATGAGGTCCAGGTGGGAGTGTGCTTTATGTGTTTCAGAGACTAAAAGGAGGGAAAGAAGAAGCCTTCTGTGGCGCAGAAATTCTTTTTCTAAACAAATCCTGAACAAAATGCCAGCAGCAGCTGTGCTGCTTCGCCTCTCACTGCATTGTGAGAGGTTTTGCTCTTGTTTTCTTTTCTTCACAGGAATATCATCTTCATCATCCTCTCCCCCACTTCTTTCCTCTCTTCTTCTCACCCGTTCACTCAGGTCCTCTATCAACTCATGCTCCGGATGCTGCTGCAGTCAGGATTTGCCCCATTGCTCCTTAGATCGCACTCAGATGACTGATTTGACCATAAAATGTCCTGATTCAGTGTGTTAATGCATGGCACACTTTGAGTATACTTTCTCGACATGCTGTCCCTTTATCTTTAGTTTGCATTTTACTGTAGTCATGTTATATCTGTATTATATCTGTATTGTAAATAAGAATATATCCGTATCTGTATTGTATTATATTTTTATCTGTATTCTAAATATGAACTATTTTCCCAGACATTAGACTGCTGGACCTTTTTCTGTGTTGAAAAATAAACCTTCCTGTAGAAGCATAAAGCAGGGTAACATCTAGCATGATGTTTTTATTTTATTTATTTCATTAATTTCCACAGTGAAAACTGAAATTCAACCTTAACCATTTTAAGGTTAAATTTTGACACTCTATCCTTATTAGATTTCCTGTTCAAATACCTTCCCATGTAGCTTTCTTTGCCATGTAGTGTGTGATTCAGTATGTAAACTGCAGGTTCATGGAGATGACAGAAGTACTGAAAAGTTCCCATCATCGCTGAACCTATGAACGTTCCAGCACAGGCCTCCACCTAAGACACTTTTTCTTTTCTTTTTTGGATTAGTTTATATGTTTGGGATTAATTATTGGAACATATGGAGAACTTATTTAGCCCCCATTCTTCTTTATATAAGTCATCTTCTACCGATGTTACAGTGATTAATGTTTATCTATTAATATTGCCATGTGTCTGACAAGGAAATGTCCCCAACTGTTTCATTTTTCCATCAGAAGCTGTTGTTTAACCATTTTAAACACATGTTAATAATCACTTTGACAAATCCGGGTCTTGCTTTCAATTAACACCTTGGAGGACGGCTGGTGGATTTATTTAGAGATCGTCTGCCAGCAGATTGTAATGCTGCATAAAACTTGATTTTTAATTTTTTTTATCACCAAAACAAAAGACTGATGACTTTAGTTTCATTTTCATTTTACACTTGTGTGTGTTTCTGTTACATGCCATGTGGCTGCAAATCTCCACTGTGTTGAGAAGACGATGGTAGAATGATTTTATCACCAGTAAACTCCCTGGAGTCAAAGTGATGCTTCTGGTTTTCAGGTGTTTAAATTCCTTTTTCTAAAGCAGTTACTTCTCAAACCTCCTCTTTGATCATTTATCAGGGATCGATTAGTTCTCCTGACTTTTATCATCATAATGAGCATTAAAATATTTCCATATTGTTAACACTACTCTTTCTCAGCTTTATATAATCATTATAATCCAATGTGCCTTATATATGAAAAACATTATAGAATAGGTCATTCACTGAAGATGCACCTTATTGTGCAGAAAATACTGTAATTTCTTTAATTTAAAAAAATGTGCTGTATAAAAATGTCATCAGAAATGTGCGTACATTAAATAAATTTCCAGCATCACCCGTGTCCAACTCTCAGGGCTGAGGCCTGTAAGCTGAATATGCTGCAAAACATGCAAAAGAGAGATTTTAAATATTGATAGGGTGTCACTATGCAGCTGCATACAAGAGTGTGTTTCTGTCAGCTCTTCATGACCATTTTCATAGTATAACTATGTGAAGTTTATGAAATTAAGGGGTATTGAACTTGTTATTATCGGAATACACCAGGTCTTGCAAGAATCTGGACTCTCGTGCCGATTTCAAGTATTCAGCCCCAGATGCATGACCCAAGACGTTTCCAAAGGACACCAATTAGTTTATCAGGAAAAATCAAACAAGACGGACCAAACGGACCAAAGACTGATGTAAAAAAAAACATCATCAGACGTCCCAGACGAAGGGGCAAAGGGAGGAAATAAAGTAGATATGAATTTATGGAGTACGCACACACAAGTGTTGGGGCTGGAAAAGGGGGTCATGTTCAACATTACATATACATGAGGGATACACAAGTTTCCACACGTTTCAGAGAGTTGTGCAACATTGAGCCCTGACAGTAAAAAACAAATCTGGAGGTCAGACTTGAGGCCTGTCAAGCGGGGGGTCAGTCTTAAATAATTCAGCCAGCGGGGGACCAACAAACAGACTAGATCAAGCAAGCCAAGTGATGTCAGTAACATGCGAGAGACCCGACGGTATCCACTCCAAAAACTGTAAACACCATCCATTTTCAAGCAGACACTTGTTTATTTAAACACCCACCAACCCGAACGCGCTGGGTAAAAACAGAGACGGCTTGACACACCAGCGACGGAACGGGAGCTCTGATCTCAGTGACGACTGGTTAGTTCGTGTGTTCGCTTGTTTTTCTGGTTTTGTTCCTATATGGTGTCGCTTGAGATGTAAAATGTTAATCATTCACTAATACATACTGAAATATTAGGAAACTCTTTAACTAGACAAGAAAAGAGGTGAATGTATATGATCATAGAGATAGACCTATTCTTATTCTTCTTCTTCTTCTCCTATTGGCTTTTCCCTTCAGGGGTCTCCACAGCCAATCAGTGTCCTCCATCTAACCCTGTCTTCTGCATCCTCTTCTCTCACACCAACGACCTTCATGTCTTCCCTCATTACATCCATAAACCTCCTCTTTGGTCTTCCTCTAGGCCTCCTGCCTGGCAGTTCAAAGCTCAGCATCCTTCTACCAATATATTCACTATCTCTCCTCTGGACATGTCCAAACCATCTCAGTCTGGCCTCTCTGACTTTATCTCCAGAACCTCTAACATGTGCTGTCCCTCTGATGTACTCATTCCTGATCCTATCCATCCTGGTCACTCCCAGAGAGAACCTCAGCATCTTCATCTCTGCTACCTCCAGCTCTGTCTCCTGTCTTTTCCTCAGGGACACTGTCTCTAGACCAAACAACATCGCTGGTCTCACCACAGTTTTGTACACCTTTCCTTTCATTTTAGCTGAAACTCTTCTATCACACATCACACCTGACACTTTCCTCCACCCGTTCCATCCTGCCTGGACACGCTTCTTCACCTCTTTTCCACACTCTCCATTGCTCTGGACTGTTGAGCCTAAGTACTTAAAATCCTCCACCTTCTTGATCTCTTCTCCCTGTAACCTCACTCTTCCACTTGGGTCCCTCTCATTCACACACATGTACTCTGTCTTACTGCGGCTAACCTTCATTCCTCTCCTTTCCAGGACAAACCTCCACCTCTCTAGCTTCTCCTCCACCTGTTCCCTGCTCTCACTGCAGATCACAATGTCATCTGCAAACATCATAGTCCATGGAGATTCCTGTCTAACCTCGTCTGTCAGCCTGTCCATCACCATAGCAACAAGAAGGGGCTCAGAGCTGATCCCTGATGCAGTCCCACCTCCACCTTGAACTCCTCTGTCACACCTACACACACCTCACCACTGTCTTACAGTCCTCATACATGTCCTGCACCGCTCTAACATACTTCTCTGCCACTCCAGACTTCCTCATACAAGACCACAGAGAGAGACCATGAGTCTATTTTTTTAGCTTAAGGTTGGAAAGTATTTGCAGTTCCTGAGACCTAATCGGGATTTCACATGTTTTATGTCACCAAACTCGTGGAAATAGTTTTCCAAAACCAAACAATGACTGGATAGTTCTTTTCTAAGCCATCGTTGTGTCTCCTGCTACCTCTGCAGGTCTTTAACCATGAGACTTGTGACAAGGAGGACTGAGATCATTACATGCCTGAGGAACAGGATGAATATTATCATACATATAGACCACGTGTATGTTCACGTGTGTATGGAATATTCCATACAATCCATTCTAATTCCTTAGTCCCATGGCTGCCTGCCTCCCCGGCTGCCCGGCACACCCGTCTTCTCATTAATCCCAGCCAAGCAGTCCATTTCCGTCGGTACATCTACCTCCACTTTCCCTTTGTGCTGCTGTCATCCCACCTCTGCATTCCCGGGCATAGCCAGGGTTAACATGCTAATTTAATTTTATGAACTCCAACAGAGCCCTCTCTCCAACACTTACATCTGTTCAACCATTATTGGACCATTTTTTTGCTATAAAAAATTCAATACCCCTGAGTGTCTCATAGACAAAACCTGGAAATTTATGCAGTGAATAGAAAGGTTAATTTCTCAAAGGGAAAAGGAATTGGTTAACCGTCAGATTTTAAACAGGTCGTGTCTGGATGACTTAGCAAAGACATGGAAGGGAAATCCATTAGTACCTATTGACAGAGGGAAACTAATGTTTGGCTACTACATATTGTACCCAGATGTAAACTAAATTTCATCTACTGCATGTATTTCTGTATAAAAAAACACCTTTTTTTTCTTTCTCCTTTGTGAGCATATATTAATATTTAAAATAAACTCAACGCTTAAATAAACAATAAATGATTGCAACATTTTTAATGTGATGTTATTTACATCAGGCCTCTGTTTGATAATTAAAATATCTTGTGTTCTACATAACTATTAATTACTGCTTTAAAATGAATGCAGTGCAATTACACTGCAATAGTTCCCTTGTATAAGAGGAGGACGTGAAAACATTAAAATGAAATACTGGTGTGAATGATGCGTATTTTTTCTCGTTAGTTGAATGGTTGCCTCCTTTTTCTTTTTTGACTTCTTGATTTGTTCTCAAAATCAACATGACATTCACAGAATGTTGAAAAGTGATATTCAATTAAAAGCATGACGAGGATGTGGAAGCTTCCATTGGGAGTAATATATGCTAATGTTTTACCATCAACACCACAGAGATAAAATAATCTGCTATTCATTAAAGTAATTATCTTGAAAATAAATCCAAGAACTCCTAATTTACACCTGCACACAAAAAAAAATCACTTTTTTTTATTAAGGTTAAAGTCTGTATCTAGGTAACACATCTATAAAATGGCACACACTGTCCACTCCCGCATCACTTCCCACCGGGGGCATTGGTCGCCCTCACTGAGCGGCTTTATTAACATACGCCACGTGAAAAATGTGTGAAATAATGTGGAAGAAAACGCAGTTTAATACCCTTCCTAATGTAGTTGCTGAGCCTTAATTGATGAATCTACTTTGTCATGTCCACACAAGGAGACTGGCAGAGAAGCCACCATGACAGATATCTTTAATAAAGTTGCTCTTCACGTGTCAGGATATATGATCGTAATTGCCTGCCTGGGAATCGTTTTCAAATCAGTATCTCCTGTCTAAGCCAGGAGGAAGTGAAAATCTTCCACGGTGAGACCGGACAAGGAGAAATGGGCTGGATCACACATTTAAGATGAAATGAATTTAATTCTAAATTATACATGGTGGGGCTAATTACAAAGAGCAGAAATAGGGATAATCAAGTAGTTACTTACTAGCCATGTAACGTTTGGGACAATTATACATTAATAGAAACCTCTGCATATATTTAAATATTATTATATTATAGTCCTCTTGGTGCTTTGCCACACCTCATGGCTTTGGGAAACCTATATGTGCAGATAATGATAGCAGTGAGGAAGGGGGCTGATGAATATCTGCTTAGGGCTAATGGGACCTTTATTCAGATGAGCACCAGGGTGCTGGACAGCACCTAGTCCCCCCACCCCCAACAAAGACTATAATTCCCTGAATCTCTTTCGACCCCCACTGCAACCTGCTTCCACACATCCAACCTTGCTTTGACAGGCTTGGAGGGATGTCCCTGGGAATCACATTATGTATATTTCTTTAACAGTTCCCACGCATTTGCATTTTGAGGACAGTTAAAATAAAGTAGTAAATCATCTGCAAACATGTAAATAGATGGTTGTTGTGATTGAAAACCCTGAGTAAATATTTCACGCCTTCCTAATCATTCCGGTACAGAACGACCAGCGCAGGCTCGTGTGACCTCTCACATCCTACATGCCGTTAAACAACCGGGGAGAAACGGTTCAACCTACTGCCTCCACGTTATCAGAAAAGCATTTAATAGTGAAGTTATTTCAACTGATTTTTTTCAATTAAAGCATTCATTCAATCAACTTAATATACAAGTTTTAAGTTTTATAGTGAGGAATATTTCAGCAAACACAACTATTAAAACTATTTATGTCAGTTACATTCGGACTAACAGCAGACCAAATCTAATCAAAAGACCGAATGTTCAACGTCTACACTTGACAAAAAACATTTGAAAGTAAATACAAAATGATGAAAAAAATCACCAATTAACTGTGATTGGCCAAATTCTATGGAAAGCTTATCCACATCTGGACCCGATTACCTGATAAAAAATACTAAGGCTAAAAGACCCCAAAAAGGACCTCATTGTGTTGTTTTGGCAACATATCCTGTTGACTAATGAGACAAAAGCAGAACTTTTTGGATATGTATGTGTGTCCCATTATAGGACATGCAAAACTAACACAGTATTCCATAAAAACAACATGCATGGTGGTGCAAGTATGACAGTCTGGGATTGCTTTGCTGATTCAGGACCTGGATGATATAACTGAAGGAAGTGTTAATTCTGCTCTCTACCATAAAATCCTGAGGGATAAAATCTGTCCATGAGTTTGTGACTTGAGGCTCATGTGCAGCAAAACAATGATCTGAATTAGAAATTAAGATTTTAAATTTAAGGATATAAATCTGATTGAGATGCTAAACAAGAAATTCATGCCTGGAAATCTTCCAGTTCTGCAAAAAAAGACATGGTAAAAGTTCTTCCACAGCAATTTTTGTTACTGCAGTTGTGACCACAAAGGGTGGCAGGCCAGTTATTGGGTTTCACATAGGTTTTGAATAACGTTATACCTTCATATACCTAAATGGAATGAAATTGCATAGAAGAAATCAATAAGGGGGCATATTTTTAAGTTGTCCTAACTGAAAAAAGATGTTCTCTGACCTGTTCCGCTCAAAGCTGGTCAACATACTCATGGAACGGATGAAACGGATTAATAAAACTGATCAGAATCAATAAAACTGATTCTGAATCTGGTGTTTTCAAGGCTTATGTGCAGTTGCATCCCCAATTTACGGAACATCTACTCGGTGACATGTTGCAAAGAGAGTTGCAACAAAGGGTCTTCTCAGATACAGCTACCTGAAGCTAAACTATGATTTGTGGCCAGATCAAAGTGACCAATTTCAGATTTTAAGGCCATTCTCCTCCGTGGCACCAAAGTTAAAGTTGAAGACTAAATCTTTGAATATTGTTTTATTCATATATACCGGATACCTAGAAATGAATATAATACATTTGCATAAATGCAGGTATCCAGTCAATGCCAGTTGGGAATAAGCTTCCAAACAAAATAGTATTAATGTGTAGCCATACACTGCACATGGAGGAAGCATCCTTCAACCCACGAGTTTGGTTTAGCTTTTGTGACAATCTCTCAGATGAAGAAAACAAATGAAAACACATTACATTTTTGATTAACATCACAATGAAGAGCGTCAGCAGCTAATAACCATGTAAACACAGAGAAAGGGCTTCCAGCACATTAAAGGAAGGGACACATCCTCATCAAACTCCATTAGACGATGATTATGTTGAGGTCATCAGGAAGATCCTCCAGCATGTGACACGTCAGTAGCACAAAACTATGTCTGACTGCCTGCTGCTGCGCTGGCATCCTGACAGACCTCAACATGTCTCTGAGCAATGTTTCTGCCAGTGTGGGCTTTGGACGGCCTTTAGCCAACTAGAGTTGATGTCTGTGTTAAGTTGTCCCTTCTGACGTGAAGTCACATTAAGAGGCAGCAGAAATGCTCACAAAGCAGACAAAAGCCAACAAGTGTAAATAAACAAACAGAGATTTACTTTAGGCAGCCAAACTGTGAAGGACACAACCACTACCAATGTTAGAACCTGAGAAATGGAGGCCAGTCAGACCTGTGGGTGGCTACCTCTTCAATCATCGTGTTTTTTCTGTGGGTTTTTGCCCAACCCGCTGTCAACAAAGAGTAAGATACTCTTGTGCCACTGACAGGCAGTTCTCCAGGTCTTCTAGTCTGCCCTTTTGTAGTCTGGAAGTTTTCCTCCAGCTGTTTCTACAGTATATTACTGTTGTTCAATGCCAAGACTACCTGCCTCAACTTTCTAATTCCACAGATCTCAAGTTTCATGGCCATCAATGTTTTTGCATCCCTTAATAATTACATTTCCAGCAATGCTCTACCAGACTGTCAATGAAGTTCATGCTCTTAGCTTCTGGATATGTTAATCCTTCCCAGTTCCTGATTGGGTTTGTCCGTGCTACCAGTCCATTTCTCAGGTTTCACTCGCTAGATCTCTACCCAACATTAAGGGCTCTTGGCTCATCCATACACCAGAGGTCATTAACTCATTCAGTGCTACTGACATCTATAAATATCAAGTAGAATCCAACCATTCCTAGTTATTGATGTCAATTACTTTTCAGCTGTGGATGGGGGTCCACAAGACACCCATGTCCATTTCATACTTGTACAATGGTGTAGTCAGGAACTAATCCCCTGTAGGGACTACTACGTAAAGAGAATGTTTTTGTGGTAGTTTGAGGAGAAAAATTATTTCAATCCTGAGAATTGATGTCAGAGATCATGGAGAGGATGAACAGATGGAGGTTTGAATCACATCCCCTTCATCGTAACCCCTGGGCCACAGAGCGTCCAAAGACTGGTCAACATACAGTGTAATGTCTAATGTTGAAATGTTCAGCGAAAAACATGTTAATACCACTGAATTTCTAACTGATCTATTTAGTTTACAAAGCTATGAAATGTTCCAGCAACATGCCATTTCAGTCACAAAGTGTGAATTTGTTCATGAACGTAAATGTATTGTATGTCTTTTATCCGAAACAAAAAAAATGTATTAATGCACAGATGACTTTTTTTAATTGATTGACAAATGAAGAAGAGAATCCATAGGGAGTGAGTGATGCACTGAGTGTGTGAGTAATGTAAATGTCCCATTGTGTCTGACTGTCAGCCTGCTGCAGAGCTGTGAGCAATTGCAGCTCAAAGACGTAGATATGCATCTGAACTCTGTCTTCTTTGTGGGCGTGTGGCAGTGATGGGGGTTTCAGATATCACTGTCAATTGTTATTATCATACAGAGTCAACACTTGCCTGTGTACAGCACAATGCACACACACACACGCACGCACGCACACACACACACACACACACGCACGCACACACACACACACACACACACAAACAACACACACACGTGGTCTGGTATATCTAATTGTCCCACATTCAAACATGTTTTCTCTCCTTTTCAGTGGAACCAGGAACAGTTAATTGTGCACATAAGCACTGTCCAAGTCATGCAAATTGAGACAGCTGCAAATAGAATTTCTACAATATCAAGTCTTGTTAGTGCAGGAGTTGGAAAGCACTAAGGACAATCAAGACACCTTGTCACTTGCTTTTTTTTTATCTTCTACCTCCTTGTGAAGAAAAGGCACTTTGAATATGCTAGTTTTTTTTCTCTCCTTCATTTACATAACAAAGCCCCAAAGAAGGTAGAGATGTGATGAAGCAGCTTTCACTATTGCTTCTGAACACCCATCAACATACCTCTAACACACAAACACAGATGGAGGTGCATACACGTACACACATATCTACATGTGTTTCCTCTTTCTCTTCCTCTCTTTAGTCTCATTAAAGTATCTGATGGCTAAAACTCCAAAGATCTCTGTTGTAAGGCTTCACACCATCGCAAAGCAGTCAACAAAATAAATTGTAAGCATTATGAAAAAGTTTTTAAAGTGTAAAGACTGAGAGAAACAGAAAGAGAAGACAAAAGTAAATCAAAATAACCTCTCTGCACCAACTGCAACCCCCTCACTACCACTTACATGTAACCCGCCCTTTCTGCTCCTCCCCACCCCCACCCTCAGCCCATACAGCTCCTCACTTGGAAAGAAACAGGACGAAATGACATTATGCATATGAAAATGTCCAGAAAGATGTTTGATTTATGTATGCATTAGATGCAAATTCTATTACGGGACACAAGGCGGCTGTGAGATTTCCCAGTGAACACTTGGCTGCCCTGATCAAACCCCATCTCATTAATTCAGACAAGGGAAAAAAGATAGAGTGAAACAGGAAGAATTGGAAGAAATTTACAACCCAGACATAGATTTCTCAGGAAAAGAGAGAGAGGGTGAGAAATGCATGTTGGAGGAGGTGCCAGATTAAATTCTTCCTTGTGATACAGAGGCAGACTGTTGTATATGAAGATATTGTGACCAGGAGTTAGACCAATAGGCAACACAAAACACCAGGTTCCATGAAGATGTTTCACCTCTCATCCAAGAGGCTTCTTCAGTTCTGGTGGTGGTTGGTGTTGCCTCAGCTTCCAAACTCTATGTGGTGTGGTCGGTGCTCTTCATATTCTAACAACCGCTGCCAGGATCCAACTAGCTGCCCCAGCGATGGTCATGATGCCAGGGAGTGCAGATGACCATCCCCTGACACTCCCTGGCAGTCCCAACGACCATCTTTGAGGAGCCCGGTGGGTGTGGCAACGGCATCGACATGTAAAGAAGGCTTCATACTTCATCATACCCTCAGCTTTCAGTTCATTCTTTGTCAGACATCATGGCAGATTCCTATCTGCCCCAACCAATGTGATTGCATCAGTGTAATGCCCTTAAATGACATCGCAGGCAGATCTGCATACTAATTGGTCCTCGTTTGTCCTTGACACTGACCCTGTAAAGATGAGGCTTTCATTCCCCCAATGGGTGTGAGTGTGAGTGCGGGCGGGGGAAGGTGGGTGGGGTAGATGGAGTTGCGGGGGGTAAAAAATCATATTTGTGTCCATCTATTGCTCACTTTTCCATGTAGAGACCCTCACTCTGCATAACCCCCTACTGCTTGGCCTCATGGTGCACCAGCAGCCCCCAACACACACACACACACACACACACACACACACACACACACATACGATACCTATCCTCTATGCATCAATGCAAATTATAACAATGGTGGGGCTTTATTCGGCGGGGGTAAGCCAGTGTGACCTTCTGTGACGAGGAGCAGCAAGAGACAAAAGGCCAATTCTCTCTGAATAAGCATGTGGGCAGCAGCATCTCCGCACATGAGGTAGGGGAGGAGGTCGTGTTGGTGGCATGATGGCGATGGGAAGCCAAATGCAAAAGAAGCCACAATAGTAAGAATTCTAAAGCACAAGAGGGAAAAAAAAAGAATAAATGCAAAGCAATGCAGGATGTGCCAAGGTTATGGAAGACTCTAGCTTTCTGTAGACTGCTGACAGAGGTGTTGGGTCGTGCTTCTGTGCTTACTGGAGCTGCGAGGTATCGACATGCATGCTTTATTCATATACTTTCATTAGACAACAGATTGGTACGCCCCCCCTGATGGTGGTCATGTACGCTGCTATAGGTTAACCTGCAGCCGGATGCTGAAAGGAGTCCTTCAAAGCTGACCTTTCTTTGTTGATAGTGAATTAGAAAAGCCTAACGTGTAAAATGTGTTGTAACCAGCAGAGAAGTGGGCACTCTGAACACCCTGACCAAATGTAGTCTACCATCTACATAACTTTTCTTTTAAGAACTAAGTGAATCCTGGCAAAAATAAATAGATAAATAAATAAATGAAAACAACAAAATATGAAGAGTTGAAAAAATAATTAGGATGTTCATTATCAAATATTCAATGTGTCTTACTGGGACTCGAGAAAGAAGTGTTTCGATAATGACTAGCAGATTTTTTTTGGATGATCACTGCACTCATACCTACATTACTACATATATAAATACATACCTACATACATGCATCCCTACATACCTACATAGAAACATACCTGTCATGGGTGAAGTTAAGGCCCACATGCAGAACACCAGAGAAGTTCACATTCATAGTTTAATCAGACAAGCAAAATCCAGGAAACACAAGAAATCTCAAGAAGTCCAACAAACTTCAAGCGTGGAAGGGGTACAGCAGAGCAGCATGGCACAAATACAGAACCATGACAATACCCCCTCCTCCAGGGATGGCCCCCGACGTCCCAAAAACATGGTCAGGATCGGGCTCCAAGAGAGAACCAGACTCCAAGACAAGATCAGGCTCTGGGACAGAACTGATCTCAGGTTCAGGCTCGGGAACGGATCTGTGTTCAGACCCAGGCTCGGGAACAGGCTCAGGTTCAGTCTCAGAAATAGGCTTAGGTTCAGGCTCAGAAACAGTCTTGGGTCCAGACTCAGAAACAGTCTTGGGTCCAGGCTTCTTCTTGTTCAAGCCAGAAGAAGAAGAGCTGAAATTGCGGAATTTTGTTTTTCACAGGTGGTCCTGGAACGCATTAGTCGTGAGTAACGAGGGATTATTGTACATACCTCCATACATACAGTACATAAATACATACATACCTACATACATACATATATATACATAATACCTCTGGACATACAGTTTTCCTTATTGCTATTTGAGAATTCCCTCAAATAATCTGTTTTTATCCCGGTTTCTGTTCTAAAACATTGTGTTATTTCTATTTGGGAATCCTGAGGCATACAGTGGACTTTGTGTAAATTTCCATACATAAAGGAAATACATTTTAACAAACAGACAAATGGCTATGGTGCTACAGTTATCAGAGAATATTTCAGAGCCAAGGTGTTGTTCTGCTTCCCTGAAATGTACTGTTATCACAAAACTGATGAATTAGGTATGGCAGTGATTTCTGTTCTGCAGAGCTCCCCAGCCATCAGGTAGTTTCTCACTCTGTCTGTGGAGCGCTGAAGGTATCATAGCAGTTCCATTGTCCCCGCGTTAAAACCTACATTTGAATCTCATACTTTTTACACGCATGACGTTTTCTTTCCCTTGAATCGCTGTTCCTGCTATGCTATGAGAGGCAAGGAAAATCCAAAAAGAGCAGTTGGCTTTAGTAATTTTGTTTTTCCTCTGCTGTTTAATTTTCTCTAATTCTGCATGACACACTATGTTTAAGAAGAGTGCTCTCATTATTCCATGTGGGATTTAGCTTTTTGTCTCTCCAGCTGTGATTATAGGGATCTTTTTGTCTGAGAGCTCAGTTGGTTTAATCAAGCTCGGATAATTTTACAATGCCTTGTAATGGAGTCCCAGAAGACAAAACTGGCTTCTGCTTTCTCTGGTTTTCATGGAGGAAAAAGAACATTCTTTAATATATTATAATAAATATAATATTATATATATATATATATATATATATATATATATATATATATATATATATATATATATATATATATATATATATATATATATATATATATATATATATATATATGTATGTATATATATATATATATAAACCTTCCTCAAATGAGCAAATAAAGAATGAGCTATTTTAACATCAGGCATTTTACACTATTAATATATACATTAATACACACACACACACACACACACACACACACACACACACACACACACACACACACACACACACACACACACACACACACACACACACACACACACACACACACACACACATGCACCAAGTTGTCACTGAGAGGTAAGGTGTTGATTTCAACGTTAGGCGAAGCAGATGGGGAGGGAAACATCAGAACAATGAAACACTCCTTTGGAATTTTTTTCTCCCTCACCTCCTCCTTTTTTTTTTTTTTTTTTTTTTTTGGAAAAGGAGAAAGGTGTCAAGTTTGTGACAAGCGAATTGTTTTTATCCCCTCCTTATGCTTGTTGTGATGGCCTCAATAATCGGAAGTTTGTCGAGTTGCATTCTTCGCAAATAGTTTGACCTACTTAGGTTAGCGCTGCACACCTCACCGAGTCTCTGGTCTGTTTGAGGACTGTCGCTGTAATAGAACCAGAGAACAGCTAATACTCACTGCTCAACACATTGGCCTGGATATATCTTGTCTTTCATTAATGTAAAGCTGACCTCTTCAAACCAGTGCTACAAATGGATTTCTCATTAAAGAGCTTTAATGTTATGGTTGTGTCAAACTGTTAAACAGGTTATTCCCTCACATGTCCAGTATTTAATGGGTGGTACATATTAGCCTCTTCAAGCTACAATAAAAGTCACATCTACCTCTTTATTTCAGTTGCTCCTTGATATAAGCCCAAGATCTATTTTGATTTATTCTGTATACACACATTTAACAATACTATGTAAGCAGTGGAGAACAGAGGACAGTCCTACCTGGTTTTGTTGAAGCTATGTCACCACAGTGTCCTGTCTGTTTTTAATTAATGCATTCATGGTTTGAGTGGGGTTTTTTTTGTCAGATTCACTGAATTTTTTCATCCTTTAACTGTAGAAGCCAAAAGCCACACATTAATTCCAGTTTTACATGAAAAAGTATTAAATTGTTGTACTATTTGCCAGTATGGTTTACCCCATCTTTACTAGACAAAGACTGTGGATGTGATTTTTATGCCCAGTCACGTTATTAACAAAATTAATGTTGTGTTGGTTTCTTGTAGCATTTCACAACTCTTTCAGGGTTTTTTTTTGTAATTTTTAATTAAACTGATACATCAGTGATGAATTTCATTATATTACTGTGGTTCTGTTTCAGTAGGTGATATAGAGTCCAACTTCTAGATCTAAAGTGTGAATCATTCTATAATGACCATTACACAGCATTAAAGTCCCCACCCCTTTAACATATTATTCAATGAACACACTTTTTATTTGATTGCTGTATAAAACTTGAGTTTCAGGTCATTTGAACTATATCATTAATATATTGATAACCCTTCACATATGAGGACATTTGAACTCAGCAACAGTTCCAGAGGCCAGACGTTGACACCATAAATAAAAGACGTGTTAAATATGCACTAGTTTAACTAATTGCTGAATGATTTGCACAGCGTCCTCCTGAGTGCTCTGTTTGTGAGATGCTGTTTCCTGTACCGGCTCCAGGTTTGATGTCCCATTAATGAAACCTTGCAGAGATCAGACCAGTCACTCGGAACAGAAAGTAGGACTCTGGGGACACTCAGGATGTTCATCATTAGAATTTGGTGCCATTTTCCAGACTCCAAATCATTGTCTCGTTGAAAAAAAAGAAAGAAGTAAAGTAAAAAAAAAAAAACAAGACAACTTTATAAAGCTTTCTGAGGAGTGAAAGAAGGAAGAAAAGCCTCATGGGGGGGGGGGGGTAGAGCTGGGGAGGTGGAGTGGGTTGCACTTAAAGATATTTTAAGGCGACGGAGATGGGCTTTGTTAAACATGTGATTCCCCTGGGTTAGCCTTCTCGAGTCACCGGGATCTGATAGCTCCTCTCTGAGCAGCACCTCCGTGGCTGGGGGGGGTAGGATTGCATGTAATTATTCTGCGAGGGTTTTCAGGGCCTGACATACCTGTCACCTGGGAGGGAGAGGGATGAGAAGACATCTGCATAGCTTTTAGTTCTCACCTCACAACACAGGAACATGTCCTTTCTCATTTGTTTCTGACATTTTTTTCCTCTTTTTTGCTCCTCTTTCCTTCCGCTGACTTGAAGTTTGTAGCTGGGTAGTGCTCATTTGATGATTTTAACAAAAAATAAATACAAAAAATCATAAAACTGTGAGCACGTCTTTGATTTAGATCTGAGAAATGATTACTAATGAGTGGAAGTAATCACTGTAAGAGGCTTTTATCACCGATTCAAGTGCCGTTTGAATAGATTCATTTAATCATTTCACAATAACAAATTAAACTTAATAAGTGACAGTGATAATCAGTGATCAAACACGGAACTAAAAATAATGGAAAACAATCAGATATTTTTTCAAAAGTAAAAGGCATTCAACAAAAACAACAAAGTGAGCGAGATGATTCTCCTCTGACACAGTTAGCACCGCTGCTGTCGTTTTCAGGACTTCATTCCCACATATTTACATCATCTGAACACATCTTGGGCAATGCTGTAGCATAATGGGGTAACACTCACAGGTAGAAGGTTGCAGGTTTGAGTCTTTTCTGTGCAGCGTTTGTGTGTTCTCCTGATGGATTGGTTGGTTCCAAACTGCCCTTATAGGTGTGAGTGTGTGCATGAGTCGTTGTTAGTCTTTCTTGTGGCTCCGCGATGCACCGGCGTCATGCCCGGAGTGTTCCCTGCCTCTGGGCCCACAAGTCTGAAGGGATAGGCTCCAGCAACTCCTGTAACCCGCAAAAGCAGATGAAGCAGCTAAGAAGATGAAAGGATGAATACTTTTAAAAAAATATTTAATGCTGGACGTACCACAGCGTATGTGGTGTGCTTTTAAATTCTATAGATTACAACATAACAGCAAATTTAGAGACTAGCAATCTGGAATAGAGTGGACTAATAATTTCCTTACCGGGATCAGTTCAGTAAATTAAAATTAAAAATTAAAAATATTATTAAATATTAACAATTATAAATTTCAGTGACTGTGCCTCACCTGTAGGTGGCAGTATCTCAGTCCACTAGGTGGGCGGCTGGTGCCCTTGAGCAAGGCATCAAAACCCACGAGCTACTTGTAGGGCGCTGTGTGGCTTCCCTTCACTTGACCATCTCTCTGTCCAACATTCATGCTTACAGGCCTCTTGTCGCTAAAGTAGAAGCCAAATAATCTATAATTTTAATTAAGTCTGGCTGCATCGGTGTTTAGATTTAGTCTTAAAATTCCTGTTGTTGTGGAAATGGAGAAAGGGACTCAGCAGGTGGTGTCTTGTGGAGAAATTATCCTGCACTTACCGGTTTCTGTTGCCACAGTCATTATCTTCCATGTAAAGAGGAAATCAATCTGTACAGATGTATATGGCGAGTGGAAGATTGCCCACAGGAAAAGAAAATAGAAGAAAAGACACATTCTCATAAAGGAGGGACAGTGAAAATTGAAAATAGATGACTTGTTATTGGTCTGTGTGCATGGTTTATTTGCCTGTTGGACTGATTGGCTGCAGTTAGCTTGGCGTTGCATTCAGCAGAGCAGCACAATGAAAACACTTTGAATTCCACTCGTTATTAAGCTTCATTACTGTGTTCCGAACAAAACCCCCCGATCATTTTTACTGACTGAAAAAAGAATATGTTGCTGCTCTGAATGAAAAGCTAAATCAAAACTGCCAACCATTGTTTCTTTTCTTTTCTTTTCTTTTCTTTTTTGTTTCTTTGTTGTTTGTTTGTTTGCTTGTCTGTTTCAGTTTGTGGTTCTCCTTCTTCACCAACAGCTGTTTTGCAGCAGTTTTTCTTTCCTGGTTGTTTTTAGTACGGTAAGTAATCTAAAAAGAATTCAAACATTTTTTAATGCACATTTCCTTCCCTGAGGGATTCATTCATTCATTCATTCATTCATTCATTCATTCATTCATTCATTCATTCATTCATTCACCTTCTAGAAAAGAAGAGGATGTCATCTCCAAATGTGGGTGACAGGTTGCGATGGCGCTCATCCCAGTGGATTATGGGCAGGACATGTCCTACACCAGGAGGAGCCCAGGGCCCACTGCTCCACGGAACATGTGAGAATGTCTCAGTGGATTTGGTCCTGGTACCCCAGAGCAGTCTGGGTACTGTTGGCTGTAATGTGGAGGTCTTTGCAACCCTCAAAGTATATGCACGGATCAGACCAGTCATGCTGGGTGATGCTACAGGCAGCATAATGCATGCTCCTCCAGATTCCTTTCAACAATATCTCTTGTGCCCAGTGTGAACCTGTTCTCGTCTATAAAGAGAATGGAGAACCAATGGTGGACTTAGCAAATCTGGTTTTCTCTGGTGAATGTCAATCAAGCTGCTTGGTGTTGGGCCGTGGACTCTGGACAGACTCTGTTTTTGACAGTTTGATCAGAAACTTTCACACCTGTAGCTGCTGGAGGTTGTTTTGTAGGACTCTGGTAGTGTTCTTCCCGTGCCTCTTCCAACAAAAGTGTTGGGAGACAAAGGCAGCAAACCTCTTTGCTACTGCATGTATGGTGATGCCATCCTGGAAGAGCTGGACTACCTGCACAACCTGATTGGGCTGCAGGTACGGTCTCATGGTGCGCTACTAAAACTAAACTCAAAAAAGAATCGTTCAAGATTCAGCAATGCATTTGAAAATGTATTCACAATCATGTGTCATTTAGACAGATTTATCCCTGAAAGTTTAACAAAGGCTGGTGTATATTGTGATGATTGGTTGTAAGTGGAAGAAATGCATTAAACCTCAAAGTTGTGTAATTGATGAATCCATCAACATTTATATATCAAGACATTTCAAAGTACTTTTACAGGAAGAGGCACCCAGTAAACTGTAATGAGGTTCCATCATGTAAATGTGTGGAGGGGTATTTTTTTCATGTGTAAGCTGGTCTGAGGCCCAAAAGAGAGAAGCCTTTTGATTGGAGGATAGAAGCTGTGGCCGACTGATGTCCGGAGTCCAGCTGCCGAGTCATACAGTATGGTTACAAACTAAATTACTGCAATTAAGGTCAGCCTCCATTCTGCTTTACAATAGTCAGTAAAGATAACATCACCATCCACACATACATTACAGCTATGATTAGCCGTCTGAAACGTGACACCATTACTGTTTGCTCTGTAAAAGAGCCGTCGTCATTGGTCAGACCTCGTTGCTAATTGAGTGACAGTGCTTTCCAACCGTGTTTTGCAGATGTTGAATGGGTCTGAAGAGGCTCCTGTCATTGGAGAGTCTGCTGCCCTGTGTGGTGTCAACCTCCATTAGTCCCATTATAGCCAGGCTTGTCTGTCGCAAGGGGTGGGGGCATTGCCTGGGGGTTTCTACAGCAAGGCCAAAACATATTCTAGCAGTGTTTGATATCGAGTACATTTACACACTATGTAGTGATAACTGTTTTGATTTGTTCAACTCACTGCCGTCGTCCAGTGAGGACTTAAAGAGGTCATGGATGGAGGATAATGGGGTGTCCACCCAACTGTTTTATCTTCTCACCCTGTTGCACCTGTAGCGATGAGGTCAAACACATGCCTGATGCTGCACTGCGCCCAAAAGGGCAATTGGATATCCAGATCCTTCTACCACATTAAATCAACTCTGCTCCCACAAGAGTATCAAGTATATACTCTTGATCACTGACCTATGATAATACCTGCCTGCAAAAATGAAAAAAGGACCAATGAATAGGTTTCCCCACATCCTCTATCAAATCAATGAAGCTCCAACGTACTTTTATACATCAGTGCAAGTGCTATGTTCCTGAGTAAGGCTTGTCAAACTGGAGCAAAGATTAAAACCAACTGCTTTACTCCATAGTGACCAGTCTATGAAGCAAAACAGTTGTTTTCTGTTGTCGGCCTCCAACATGTAGGACAAAGGAACTTGTTGTTCCTTTATATCTTGTTCTCCTGGTCCGTCATTGGTCCAGTCTGGCAATCCATTAGAACCCCTCTCAGGCCAGGGAGCCGTTCCCTTCAGTTAAGTTTTTAACATCTGGTTGAGGGACTCCAGCGTTGCCACCAGGGGCAGATTCGGTCCCCACATCCAGAGAGCACTTCTGCAGAAACATCATCCTTCATACGCGGACACATAAAGGCACCTTATTGACGTATGCACACACACACGTTTGTGATAATGAGGAGTTTTACCTGGAGACCCTGGAAGGAAGGTTGAGGTTTGCTAACAGAGGCCCCAGATCTGTGGTAATATCTGTCATTCATATTCTGGTTGTTGACACAAATGATCTGATAATGTTCACGCGAAGCCAGTCAACAGCTGTTGTTTGAACGGGCCTAATGTGGAGTTATTCATCAACTTCACAGGAGTTTGTTATTGACCAGAGGTGTGTGTGTGTGTGTGTGTGTGTGTGTGTGTGTGTGTGTGTGTGTGTGTGTGTGTGTGTGTGTGTGTGTGTGTGTGTGTGTGTGTGTGTGTGTGTGTGTGTGTGTGACAGAGAGAGAGAGAGACAGACAGGGACCAAGAGAGAGAGATGGATAAAGACCAAATGTTACACACTATTCTCTCCACCGGCTGACAAAAGGACTCACAATACCAACAAAATGTACTCTAAACTTTAAAAATACAAATATAGAAGGTTCCATATATGCAGATGAACTTCTCTTTGCACCAACAACTGTGTATAAGCAGTTCTACAGGGATAATAACCTACCTTTGTATGAGACAGGAAACTCATCCAAGAAAATGTACGATTTCGCCAAATGAGAAATGCTTGGGTGTGTGTGTGTGTGTGTGTGTGTGTGTGTGTGTGTGTGTGTGTGTGTGTGTGTGTGTGTGTGTGTGTGTCTTTAGCACCACTTTTACCGGATGAGATTGGCGTCGGATTGAAGAAAAAAAAAAATAAGGAAAGGGAAGAGGCGGTGAAGGAACCCAAAGGAAACATCCAGAGGGTGGTGTGAGGATAGGTTCTCATTCACACACACACAAAAACAACAAAAGTCTTCAGGAGAAAATCTGCTCAATTTAATCAAGCTTAATTCTGTTTTGATAATTGTGGGTTCTGGGTGTCTGGGCCCGGCTCGGTGGGGAGGCTGTGACTGACAATGAAGTCGGGTAACAACAGCTGCCGGATGGTGGGTGAGCTCATGTACCTCGACACTCGAGTCTTGTCACTCACATTTCCCTAATTAACGAACATCTGCTTTCCATTTTCAGTTACACTGCGTCCCCATCTCGTCTCGTATGATTCGCCGACTCCTGACCTCCCCTGAGGTTGGAACTCGCTGTCACAAGCACCCGGTCAACGCCATCGACAAGTTCTCTCTCTTTTTTTATTTTTTATTTGAGGCCTGCTGCTCATGATGGGGAGGAAGAGAAGGTGGTGAGTGGATGACACCAACCCCTCCGAGTCTCCTCCACCAATCATCCCTCAGGGACCGGCGACACAAGACGTGTGCTGGTATCGTTAGGCCGCCGTTGGTTTGAGTCTCCTCCTGTGGCGCTGGACGGATGGAGCATCTAGTCCACCAAGACTTTACTCAGATTTATTCCCTAAATTTCTCATCAATGTCTGCCATGGAGAAGAGCCTTCATCTTATAATTTTTTTTTTTAAGTAAAAAAAAAATCCCATTTATAAATATATATATATATATATATATATATATATATATATATATATATATATATATATATATATATATATATATATATATATTTATTTTATTTTTATTTTTTTTATTATATACTGTATATATATATTCTGGAAACAATAATCTCAGTTTTGCCATAACTTTGAAATTAATTAATTTAATCCTAAACAGTGCAGTCAGCCTCAGTGTCAGTGTTGCCGGGGTGTTAATTTCTCATTCTTTTGTGTTATAATACTTAGATTGGATTTCCTTCCTTGTGTTTTAATAATAATGAATACGTTTAATGTTCACTGGCCTTTTTGAGGCCTCTCCAAATATTCTGGTATGTCTAGTAGGTTTGTATGCAGGAAAAACCTCTTAAAACCTTCTGGAGTCAGTCTTCATACCACACATTAGGAGTAACAGTTGACTGATGTGTTGGGGGGTTTGGGTTCGGGGGGTGTTGCACATCCCACATGACAACAACAAGCAAAAAATCACAATCTTTCATCTGCTTTATAATCACACATTCCAGGCTTTTACACACACTGCAATATTTAGCAGCAGTCCCTTACCTCACTGCGTCGCTACGGAGGGGGGGGAAACAAAAGGGTAAAATGATTACATTTAAAAATAATTAACAGATGGGCACAGGCTGGGGAGACGGGAAAAAAATATGATTTTCTACAAATGATTGCATTCTCCCTCCCCCTTTAGTGTGAAAAGTAGATTCAAGAACACTTTTAAATAATTTGTTCAATTTGTTCCGCAGCCAAAGAAATGTGGCTTGCTGGAAATTCAGATTCATTAAAACTTAATTAATATGCATCATTATGTAAATGAGGTTGCAGTTAATGAGTTCTTAAAAGAAGTCTTCCTTAATTAGTTCACTTTTAATGGTAGCATCATTTATCTTTTTTCTTTGAAACAGAAAGACAGCACGGAAGTAGCCTTTCCCAAAAGTACTTGAAATTTCACATCTTTTAATTATATTTTATTATTTTCTGATCGGTTTTTGTATCACTAAGAACACATTGAGAATAGGGAGTTAAAGACAAGAAAACTTTGAATCCCTGCTGTTCAGTGAAATGTACTGAGAAGAATCCTTTTTTTATGAGAAGGTTTGTCATAAATAATTGTTATTGACTGATTTAAATGTGACATAATATGACATCTGGACATGTGCTGCATTCCTGACATCAGCATATGGAACGCATTAGTCTCTTCCCAGTGACGCTGTGAACGTAACATCGTCCCCAGTGATGAAGGTGAGGGCCGGCAGCCAGGCCTCTTCTCCACTCGTGTTGTTTGAGGCTACCTCCGCTCCTAATTGATAACCACTGGCATTTGATGTGAAGGCGTTCAAACACCTAGTCTATCTTTGTGCATCCAATAAGACGAACCATCTGTTGTTGCCCAGCGCGCCATTCATTAAATCTAATTTCCTTCAGCAGAAATCAGATTTTAATTGTACGTCTACGTGCAGGGTTACCGTGTACCGAGAGTAATGGCTTTCTGAGTGAAACGGGAGGGCTGTAGACTGGAAGGGAGGACGGACGATTGATTTAGATGGTGGAAATCTGTTTTGCTCACGCAGATAGTTTTTTTCACCAGGGAATATGCCAGCTCGATTGCTTGGTGACAAAATACACTATGATTCTGAGCAGCAGGGAGTCTTATTGGCAGGTGACAAAGAAAATGCATGACTTTGATAAGCGCGGAGACGATTTGCATCAGCATTGCAATACTGTAGGTGAAAACAGCACAAGCAAAATGGCATCACCCATGAAGAGTGTTGCAAAAATACCCAAGTAGAGCATATTGTCGGTGCTTTATTTGAAGAAATGTGAGAATCTGAAGCACAGTTCATATTTTGTGTTGCAAATTGTTTTATTTTTTTAAAGAGAGCAAATGTTCTCAACTCTATCCTGAATGTTTAAGTCATATAAAGTGTGAATAAACACTGAAAATTAATGATAATAAATTTGAGAGAAAAGCCTAATATTCTGCTCCCCTCTGTTCAAATGTGTGAATCTATGTAAATATACACACTTATAGGATTATTTGTCTTGTTGGAGAAAATAAATGCACATGAATGGAAGATCGATTGATGACAAGTCTTTAATTAACTGGAATCATTTTGTTTTGTGGGCCTTACTGTAATCATTTTACTAATATCTTCTTAGAATGGTTGGACTTATTTCACTTTTCTAAGTCCGGGATCATTTTTATCATTTCAAGAATTAAATGATGTGCTGGTACATGAACTCACTTCTTTTTAATTTCTTGAGTTTCTCATTTTTTCTTAATCTTCTCAAATTTAAAATTTTTTTTATTTTTTTTTCATAGTTCCACGACTTTTTACTCTGTGACAACAGGTGTAAATAATTTATTATATTCAATAAGATGGAAATGACTTTGTTTTAAAGAACTTTTCTTGTTTCAGAGAACAAAGAGACATTGTCCTCCTGCTCACACACAAACACACAAACACACACTTTCTATCCAACACACCCAGCTCAGGGTGTTGACTTCCATTGTGATGATCCTGTTTGTGAGACCCTTACCAAATTATTTTAATTGCCATCTGTGCAGAAATGTACCTGGCATGTTAACCAATGACAGAACACCAAGTCAGCCCACAGGGAAAGGAGCAACTTTTGTTCTGCTGACCTGGAGGGAACGGCTCTTCAACATGTTTCAGTGATGGGGCTTCCTAAACATATTTAGGACTAATCGGAAATGTCTGCTTTGTTACTCAAGCTGTCAACATTTTGTCTCTCTTTACTAAATTTAAATTACCATTCATTTATCTGGTGGAGAAGTTGAACCAATTCTAGTTTCTATCTTCTATCTGGCCCATCTGCCAGTCTTCCTCTTTCTCTTACCCTGTCCTTATCTTCATTGTATTTCTTTTCCACCCAACCAGTCAAGGCGGATGACCTCCCTCCAGAGTCTGGGTCCTGCCCAGAGTTTCTTCCTCAATGAGGAGGGTTCAGTTGGGTTTTTCTCTCTGTTAAAGTGCTTTGAAATGTCTTTTGCCACATAAAGCACTTTATAAGTAAAACTTGATTGATGGATAGGTGGTAATTTACAAAAAAAGTATTTGATTTGATTTTGCTGGAAAAATAAGATACAATATTAATATCTAATGAACAGTTATATTAATGTTTTCCTATGAATAGTGGACAGTGAACTGGTTCTCCCCACTGGTCTTTGCTCTCCAGAAGATTCCAGTTGGTTATTTGAGACCAACTTTAATAGTTGTCTTATGTTTTGCTTCAGGAGGACACGTGGTCTTGCACTTAAAAAGTTAAAATTCTGAGAAAAGTTAAAAGTCTGAGTTTAAAAAAAGGTTATAAGTCTGAGAATGAGAGTGACACATGAAGTCCTCAGACATGTTGTTCTTGTGGCTGAATGGGTTTATTTGAAGCGTTCAGATGGAATCGTGCTGGGAACCTTTTATCTCCCTGGTAGAGGTAAGATCTTAAACCCAAGGCCAAGTCCAAGCCCGACCTGACCCGAAAAATATCAACAATTACGTTCGGTTTGGGTTGGGCTTGAAGACCCGCGGGCTCAGGTCGGGTCGGCCTGGATTTTTTTTTGGACTCGGGTTTGTGCTTAAGATTTTACCTCTAGGCTCGGGCTCAAAATGTCTATAATTATGTTGGGGTCAGACTCGGGCTTATCTTTCACTAAATTTTTTAATACATATATATTTATATATTATGTATCTCAAACGATCCATGGATATTAAACTAACGAATACCTTTATAAATTAATAATTTAGGTAAAACAGAGAAGGCACTGTATGTTATTTGCTATTCAATTACTAAACAAGAGTAGAGGTAAGATCTTAAACCTGAGCACGAGTCCAAGCCCAACCCGGCACGAAAAACGTCAATAATTACGTTCGGGTCAGGTCGGGCTTTAATACCCGCGGGCTTGGGTCGGGTCGGGCTGGATTTTTTAGGCCCGATCTTACCTCTACTCCCTGGACCCACAGCCCAAAACAAAAAAAGTGACCTGCTGATGTATTTTATGTTCATCAATGTGATGCAGATGGAAACAAGCCCTGCAGCGTGGGGGCCATCACGGAGGTGATCAACACAGCTAATGTGACACGTGGGCGCGACCCAGTGCCGTGCCTCCGTTCACATTTACATTAGAACCCAGATTAGCACAGATGTCCGTTTAGCACATGACACTTGATCTCTATTTCCTCTGGCGCTAGCTGGATCGACTTAACCCGAGATGACACACCACCCCCCAGGAGACAAAGAGACGCACAAAGACAGAGGACGAAGAGGAGGAAGAGGTGTGGACGCCGAGGCAGAGTGCCACCCCTCCTAAAAAAAAGAGGAGAAGGCAAAATATCAAAAAGCACAAGCAGGAAAGGGAGGTGTGTGTGTGTGTGTGTGTGTGTGTGTGTGTGTGTGTGTGTGTGTGTGTGTGTGTGTGTGTGTGTGTGTGTGTGTGTTGGGTGAATGTTTTTGACAGACTAACAGATGTGATGTGTTTTGTTGCTCAGATTGGTGGTTCGTGGTGAGAGAGCAGAAACAGTGGAATAAACACAAACCCGTCTCATTTATTCCTCTGCCAGACGTAAGAACATGTCGGTGGTTCACTTCTCATTCATCCAGGTTCTAACTGGGGGGGTGACCTCAGATATTAACTGGTGTTATTAACACACGAGCCTCTTTCGGGATCACTGAAAATAATTCCTGTTTTGTGACCCCTTTGGTTTTCAGTACTTTTGTTGCAGTTCTTTGTCGTTGTAGACGTGTTAGGGTGGAGGGGTGCACGGGGGTGTACACGTGTTAGGGTGGAGGGGTGTATGAGGGTGTACACGTGTTACGGTGGAGGGGTGTACGAGGGTGTAGACCACCAATCCCATCAACCCCCTGGGTTCACTTTGTACCATCACTACCTCAAATCTCACGCTGACTTATTTCAAACCTGATCAATATAAATCTGCTCAAAAAATATGAACTCCACATCTGGCCATCGATGTTCATCTAATAAAACAATTGGAAACATAAAAATGTATTTAATCTGAATGGTGTGATGCTGAGAGTGATGGACAAGTGGATTATTGTCATACAGGAGGAGACAGGGTCAGATTCCACAGCGTTCTGTCTACAGATCTGATACAAGATCTGTAGAGATCTGTAGAGATCTGTAGGGATCTGTAGAGATCTGTAGAGATCTGTAGAGATCTGTAGAGATCTACTATCTCTCTCTCTGTCTGTCTCTCTTCCTGTTGAGGAGACCAGAATCTTTTGGAGCTTGCTGGACGATGTTGAAGACCTTTTCTAACACTGTTTTGACCTGTCTTTTTTTGATGTATCGGTGTTTTTTGAGAGGATGGTGTTCTGAACTGGACAAAAAAGACTAAAACCCAAGGAAAGGGGCCAGTCCAGAATGACACCCCCAACAGGAGGAAGGAATCCCTCTACAGCGCCTTCATTCCACTGGCAGTGTGACTTACTGCCCATCACTGACGCCAACACCAACAGAACCACTGATGTACTGTGATGTCACTGTGATGCAGTTATATTTATGGTTCTATGTATTTTCTCTTAATAATAGTTTCTATTTTTACTGTGTCTCATTTCTCTGTCTGAGCTCTCATCTTGTATTATTTCATCTCATCTGACCTCACCTCATCTCATTTGATCTCACCTCATCTCATCTGAACTCACCTCATATCATATAACCTCAACTCATCTGACTTTATCTCATCTGACCTCACCTCATTTCATCTGACCTCACCTCATCTCATCTGATCTCACCTCATCTCATCTGACCTCACCTCATCTCATCTGACTTCACCTCGTCTTACTTTATCTCAGCTGACCTGACGTCATCTCGTCTGACCTCAACTCATCTCACTTCATCTCATCTGATCTCTCCTCATATCATCTGACCTCACCTCATCTGACTTTATCTCATCTGACCTCACCTCATCTCATCTGATTTCAACTCATCTCATCTGACCTCACCTCATATCATCTGACCTCACCTTATCTGACTTTATGTCATCGGACCTCACCTCATCTCATCTGACCTCACCTCATATCATCTGACCTCACCTTATCTGACTTTATGTCATCGGACCTCACCTCATCTCATCTGACCTCACCTCATCTAATCTGATCTCACCTCATCTCATCTGACCTCACCTCATCTCATCTGACCTCACCTCATCTCATCTGACCTCACCTCATCTAATCTGATCTCACCTCATCTAATCTGATCTCACCTCATCTCATCTGACCTCATCTCATTTGACATCACCTCATCTCATTTGACCTCATCTGACCTCCTCTCATCTCATTGATGAATGGTAAATACTGTTTGTTTTCTTCTTCGTCTCTTTCTTCAGTGGGTTAGACTCTGGGTCCAGCTTCATTATGGTTTCCATGAGGAATTCTGGTCATGAGGAGCTCTGCAGTTACATTTCTGTACAATCATCTCACCTAACCCTAACCATAACCCTAACCATAACCCTAACCCTAACCATAACCCTAACCCTAAGCTCAATATGGGATGTATAACAAATAACATTGTTTCATCTCTTACGATGTGTACCAGTACATTTTAGCTTCAAAGCGTTTCTCATTCAGTACCAATGAGGTGGGTTAAACTCGTCCCCTCTGTAACTCTGGTCCAACCGCTTCATCCGCCATCAGAACACCACACAATGCTTTCCTGTGACTGAGTCCTCCGTCCACACTTCTATTTCCATACCTGCATATAAAAGCTAAGTGTGCTAAGCAGTTGGCTGGGGCATGTTGCAGGCTGTATTTAGAGCAGCCAAGCGGACCGGGCCCCCCTTTGTTCCGAGCTTGATGAGGAGGAAACCCTGCTAGGCAGCAACGAGTTCTCATCATCACCCTGCATCTCTGCCAAGCTGCTCAACCCGCATCAAGCCGCGGTGGAGGCGGGCCGCTGATTGACAGGATGGGAAGACGCCGCTGTGGAGAGGAGAGAGCTCAGAAATACGCCTCTATCACTGCTTGGCTCAGAAGTGAACAGACCTCTGGGAGAAGTGGAAGTGAAGCTCACTGCAGATCGTACGAGTGGAGACCACAGACAGGCAGAGATTGG